>NC_135400.1:3635892-3935892 GCF_051989625.1 Stigmatopora argus
ACTTTTGATTTTAATTGGCTAATTCGTTATCATGTTACTGTGAAATATCTTTTATGACCTCTGTGACCCTTGACCACATTAATCCAAGGCCCTTTTAGTGCCATTGACAATGTTAACTGTCCAATTATAAATCTGCTGACCTCCTGGTATAAATTCTACTAGTAAATGTCCAATCCATTTGGAATGAGAGGGTGGAAGCCAATGAACTATTTTTCATTTGCTGCCATCCCAATTCAAATTAATTGGACATCTGGCTCAGTCATTGGCAGCCAGTGAGTTATGCATGAAACAATGGAATGGAGCGTTTTCATTCTCAAGTTAACTTCTATCCAAAACAAATCAAATGCAATTTCAGAGACAATTTGACTAAATAGCTTTGAGGCTAAAAAACTGGATCTATAGACTTAATGACCTTGTCGATCCAACTCTCTTAGTCTTTACCTTACATTTGCTCTCATCCCCAAAAATATCATCGCTATCACTTTCTACAAATTGAAATTAAAAGGGCTTATCTGTTAGTTAAAAGGGTGAAGTTCCTTTTCTCAACTCTGACCTATTGATTCATGTGGCTACTGCTGTTATTTAAAATGAGTTTTTTACTAGTCGATGTCCAAACCATTTTTAGTGGGAGGAGTCGCAGCGAATGTTAAGCCCACCCAATTCAAATCGATTGGACGTCCAATAATGTCAAAGGCAGCAGCCTATGACTTAATTCACATGTATGCTTGGGCATGTATTTGAAGGGTCCGACAGGACGGCCAGGTCTTCCCGGAGTTGACGGAATTCCAGGTCCCCAAGGAACCTTGCTAATGCTACCTGTAAGACTCACAATTTTGTACATAATACTTAGACAAAGATACCTCACCTGTGTTAACGACAAAGGGGTCATGTTTGCCTGAAATCCACTCTAATGTTCTCCTGACTAAATTATCAGTTCCAGTTTAATAGCAATTCCGAAAAAGGACCAGTGGTGTCCCCACAAGAGGCACAAGCGCATGCTATCATACAACAGGCTCAGGTAAGTGATTGCGCGATGGCAATATAGGAAGAGATGCGTCCTATGATTGTGTGATTCTTCCAGCTTTCAATGAAAGGACCTCCAGGTCCGGGAGGTCTTTCAGGCCGGTCCGGTTCACTGGTAAGCCAAATTGTCTTGAATAAATGTGCTAACCTTTTAAAAGAGAAATGCTCAATCTTAGTCAACCCCCACCTGATCCATTTGACAGGGATCTCCAGGCCCCACCGGACCCAAAGGAAATGTTGGTGAACCGGGCCCTACGGTAAGAGCAGATGCCTTTATCTCACTCCAAGCTTCCATCTGACACATGCTCTCATTGTCATTGTATTGATTTTCTTTCAAACAGGCTGCCCCCCACCCACTATTCTTTACACATTTATTTTTCCCTTTTTCTGGTCCGTACAGGGACCTCAAGGATTACCAGGACTACAAGGAAGTAATGGAAAACCAGGAAAAATGGTGAGCTATAGGATTGAAATATCTATATCATACAATATATTATTTAATTATTGTAACTGGATCAAGGTGGGTTACCCAGTGGATGAATGGTTAGTGTGTCAACCTCACAGTTGTGGGGTTGAGGGTTTGATGCCAGGTCATTCCTCACTGTGGGGAGATTGCATGTTCTCCCCGAGCTTGCGTTGGTTTTTACAGACTACTCCGGTTTCCTCCCACATCCCATAACGATGTATGGTAGGCTGTTTAAACACTCTAAATTTCCCCTACCTATGTGTCTGAGCATGAATGTTTGTCCGTCTCCTCATGCCCTCCAATTGGCTGACCACCAATTCTGGGTGTCTCCTGACTTCTGCCCATAGTCAGCTGGGATAGGCTCCAGCACCTTCTGTGACCCTTGTGAGGATAAGCGATTTGTAAAATGAATGAATAACTGAATCATGCTTTGTTTAGGGAAGGGCTGGAACAGATGGAGGACGTGGAGTTCCAGGAGAAACAGGTGTTAAGGTAAGACAGTAAGGCATTTGATGTTTTTTTAATTTGATCTGCAACCATAGCGCAAGAAAAAAATTACGACACAAATGACTTAATCATGAAATTCCTATGGTTAAAAAATGCCTTTTAAAAATCATTGGTTGTCGTTGATTGACGTCCAATCCATTCGAAGTGGGAAGGTGTTAGCGAACCATCATTTGAACTGGACGTCTGCTAGTGAACTAGTTTAACTAACTAAAGTAATTTAAATTCATAGCAGAAGGGTCAAAAGAGCCACATATTAAGAAATCTGACATTCTCAATTACACTGAAATAGTTAATTATGAGTACATGCAATTTTTGAGTAACACTTATCAAAATTGGTGGGTTTGATACTTGTGTGTGAATTTTATTTTGACTTGATTGCATTGTGAACCAAGAGGATATAAAGGGGTTCTGGCTACAAAACAATAAAGGTTTTTGGTTAAAAATGTTGATGAAATTCTCAGTTTTGTTCTTTTATTAAACCAAGAATGAACTGAACTAAATGATACGGTGACTGCCAAACAGTAATTTGCTTTTTTTTTGCATGCCTCATTCCTAAAGGCAACAATAATTATGTCGTCTACGGAAAAAAACGAGATTTAACGAGCTTGTTCTGTTGAAATCCCAGGGTGATCGAGGTTTTGATGGCCTGCCAGGACTCCCAGGAACCCAGGGACACAAAGTGAGCTCATTATCTTACTGTCATGTGAATGCTAATGCATATATTTCCATGTTAACACAAATAGCACGATAGATGTGTTTACATTGTGTGGCTTCAGTACATCGCAGTTTTTTTAATCTTCAACTCGCAAGCAGAAGAAAGGAGATGAAAAGTGATGTTGGAAAAACAGAAAAACTATATACAGAGCTGCCAACCTCTGTCGATCCCATTTCAGGAGTACCGTTGTCCCATTTCCGGAGTATTTCCGGAGTGAATGCAATTCAAGCATAATCGATAAAAAAAATAAGCATAGGGCAATTTAAATCAAACTGCTATTATCAGCTTTTTACATTTATTGAAATATTGTGTTTTTGCAAACTATTGAAAAAGTACAGCATAATGAAAATAAGTTTATCTTTGTGTTTGGGTCCTTCTACTTGCGTTTTACAATCAGTAATTCCAACATGTGTCACGCTGAATTAGCACGATAGATGTGTTTACATTGTGTGGCTTCAGTACATCACAGTTTTTTTATCTTCAACTCGCAAGCAGAAGAAAGGATATGAAAAGTGATGTTGGAAAAACAGAAAAACTATATACAGAGCTGCCAACCTCCGTCGATCCCATTTCAAGAGTACCGTTGTCCCATTTCCGGAGTATTTCCGGAGTGAATGCGATTCAAGCAAAATCGATTAAAAAAATAAGAAAAATAAGCATAGGACAATTTAAATCAAACTGCTATTATTATCTTTTTACATTAATTGAAATATTGTGTTTTTGCAAACTATTGAAAAAGTACAGCATAATGAAAATAAGTTTATCTTTGTGTTTGGGTCCTTCTACTTGCGTTTTACAGTCAGTAATTCCAACATGTGTCACGCTGAAGTCGCACTTGCATGTTGTGCTTGCATGGAGATGATTGCATCGCTGAAGTCGCACAAGATGAATAATTCGTCAGAACTTGTAACTCAGATGATTCACAATGCACTCGTGTTACCGAATTCTCCCGGTTTACAGGGCAGTTGAATCAAGACGGCGGAATGCGTAGCGATGGTGTGAATTTCGTGGCTTTTAAATTGGCAATTTGGTACTTTTCAGAAATGGTTGCTTACCCCAAAAAATGTAAGTGACATTTTTGGGGGATTTCAGGAGTATATGGAGGTTGACTGGAGTCCCGGAGTTTGCATTTACGGCGAAACTCCTAAAATTATATATATACATATATACAACTTAGCATTAAATAGAACTCCAAAGGGCTAACAGTCTCTCCATCTCGTCGTTCTGTATAGATAGGCCATGCCAAGGAGTCATTGCTTTTAATGCTTCCCTCTGCTACCGTAGCAATGCTAGTAGGTCTGTTACTGCTGCCTGTATTGCCATGCAATAATCGGTCAAACTCACGCCGTTTTCTTATGTTCTGTTTTTCGATGAATGACAGGGCCCGCTTATTCATTTAATTCGCACCACTAATTTTTAAAAAGCAACTTCGAAAGGACAAACGGCGGGGCGGGCAAAAGAGAGTTGTTGTGGAGGTAAAGCGGGCCGCAATATTACAGGGACAATTTCCAAATAAAATAACGATACAGGAAATGCATTTACCATGCTTTGGGGGATTTCGTAACTTGGATCTTGTTTTCGTATATTGGAACAGTAATTTGCATAACAAATGGTTTCATAACCTGAAAATTTTATATGTAGAAGCATTCGTAAGTAGAGGTACCATTGTATATACACAGTACTGTACACACAATCAAATTATATATAATATGTACATTTTCATAGGTTTGGTGGCCTGACAAGTCATCATTCAGGTGGTTGTTGTTGTTGTGGACTCTAACTTTTAAGTCTTGCTATTTGTCATTCGTAACCAATATTCTCTTAAAACATTGCAGGTATGCATCAAGGTCCAATATCTACCTACTTACCTATATAACTTCCTACCTAGTGTTTTTGTTGAAGCAAGTGTGCAGGTTTTTTTTTCTTTGGAAAGTATTTATTCTGGAAGCGTTTAAGTGCCGGAAAACATTTTAAAAAGTTTGTAGTAGTAATTAGATTAAACAGACGGATATCCAACCTTAGTTAGCTGGCATATTCAAAACATTGTATTTGTTCTGATAATTCTTTTAGGGGGAGAGAGGAAAGCCTGGCCCTCAAGGTCCCCATGGAGAGCCAGGAGAAAAGGTGAGCAAAGACTATTTCTCTCAAATCGACAAAACACCGCTTCCTTTAGTTTGTTGTTAACAATTTCACAAGATTCAGAATTTAAATATCTCCATGGCTACCACACTAAGAAAGACACACAATGTTCTGTAATACCCCCCAAATAATATAAACCCGGATTTTTCTCAGGATCTAGTGATTGTTGAAGTGAAAGAGAGCAGTTTTTCAGTCATATGAACAAAAAAGAAATGCATGCAAGAGGCATACAAATTTAAATGACCTATATATGGCTAAATATGGTGACACGATCCTTGTTACAAATGTTTTGTCTTCGTTTTTTTAATTTTTTTATTTTTTTAAGGGACCAGACGGTCCTGTTGGACCAAGGGGGCAACCTGGTGAACCTGTAAGTAAAACTCATAGATCTGCAGACATCATTGTTTTTTTAATTATACTTTTAAGTTGTACTTAAACAGGACTTCATTACTTTTGATTAACTCTATTGTATTAGGGATGTAAGTGTGTCACAAGGCATAAACTTGACTTGAAAAGCATTCTAAGTAAGTTATTTTAACCTCCATTTGATTTCAACAGAATAGAAATGAATAGAAAAATTCCCTTCAGATTACTTTTTACAGATCAGGCAACTATTTTTCACTCATTAAAAAAATAAAGAAAAAGACAAAGATTTGAAATCATTACAATATTATTTCACTGGTTTTCATTGACTGCGATAGATGTCCAATCCGTTTTGATGCATTTGATCACTGCCAGCCCCCCATCAAATTGGTCGTCTATAACTGTCAAATATAGGAAATACAGAAGGGCTGTATACCTAAAATGTACCTGCAACGAGATGATTTACAACAGGGGTGGCCAAGTCCAGTCCTCGAGAGCCCCTGTCCAGTCTGTTTTCCATGTCTCCCTCCACCAACACACCTGAATCAAATAATCGTGATCGGTATGAAGCTTCTGGACAGCTTGCTGGTGAGGTGATCATTTGATTCAAGTGTGATAGAGGAGGCAGATATGGAAAACAGACTGGATAGGGGCTCTCGAGGACCGAACTTGGCCACCCCTGATTAACAATGACCGACCATTTCCATGTTGGTAAATTATTATTATTTTTAATGAAATTAGAAAATTAATCTTCTTATTTTTTCAGCCTGGTTAGAGTATGCGTATTGTTAGGCTATGCTTATTCCATTTTAAGAAAGGACAGTGTTGAGCTAGAACTTTGCACCTCTTCCTGCATAAGACTGTTGACCTACCTGTAAGAGTGAAAAGATGACAAACTCGAGCTTTCTTCGTTAACTTTTGCAAAGGGAGAAGGTCAGCCATCCTCTGCAATGCGCTAGATGTCTGACCATTCTGCAGTTCGCAAGCTTTTTATTGAGCACATAAACACCACCCACGCCTTCAGTTACAGTTGAACTGTTAATGTCAGATAAGGAGTTGTTTCAGTTACAAGTTGTCAGGCAGTTGACCTGTTCATGCTAGAAAATGAGTAGTTTCAGCAGTCCAGCTACAACCATCTCATAATCTCTCTCCTGCATCTCTCTGGTTATGGCCATTTCTTCCACAGAATCTTTACTCTTCAAACGTGCATTGGGTGTGTCCATAGCTGGCTCGTATATCAAAATTATTTAAACAGAGTTATACAATATATTAAAACAAGGTGTAATGTATCAAAGACAATTATTCTCACAACAGACAGAGTGCTTATGTGTAAAGTCATGTGCCTATCAGAAAATCAAATAAAAAGAACCGCATTGCCATCAACCGGTACTGTCCAATCTATCCACACAGCTACACTTTTGTACAGACACACTCTTGCACTCTTCATAAAACAAATAGGGCTGTTCCACGTCGCTGCAACTCACCCCCATAGCTGCTCTTGGTCACATCCAAGCTGAAGGCTTTCTCGGCTGAGTGCAGGTGAGCTGAGCAGCTGAATTCCAGTGGCACCGGATGTGGCGTTCCACTTTTGGCCTACACCAGCGTAGTTTGTAGCACGGAAAGCCATTCAATGCGTGTTTTGGTCGGCGTTACATATGTGAACTCCTGAGGTTTTGCGAACTTGGGTTGATTGTGTGGCTCTCACAACAACATGTTTTGGACCAAACTAGTACAGTTAATTCAATTTCGCCCTACTCCTTGAAATGTGTATTTCTTGTGCAACAATGAAAAATGAATGCAATTGTGCTTGGGACTTGTTTCATTTGCTTTTGCTGCAAACCTCCCACTCCAACCCAATTTGTTAAATACGTCCACGCGTACTCAAACACACAACAAATTCAAGTGATCTTATGCACACTCAGAAAAGCTCGACAAACAACTTAGTGACCACTATGTCCGAAGCTGATCAGCCAAGGTCCTGTAAATAGATGCCTTTGATTGGTGGGTCACGAATTTCAGTCAGTCGGTGAGGTCTGGCACAGAGTGTGGCGTGGCAGAGCTGAGTCCATTCGAGAATTCAGCCCAGTCGTCGTTCGCGCAGGCCAGAAATCTGCACCACACTGTAGTCAGGCGATTGAACCTCTACACCACAAGGTAGCTTACATTCTCAAAACGTTCAAATATTTTGATAGTAATGTGCTCACTTCCTTTTCAAAGACAACGGTGCATTCTCATCAGATGTTTCAAGCAATGTAGACGTGTGTTTGCTATGTCCACAAAATGAAAACGTGAGTTATAGTTGATTTGCTGTTTGTGTTTTTTTATTTCTTTGTCAGAACTAATGACAAAAGAAAGCCATTTCAAAAGCATGAGAAAATTATATAAATGACAATTTTGAGCTTTATTTTTATGCACCTCACTTATAAATGCCAGTAGGAAAAAGGGTTACAAAATCTAAAAATTATCTTTATTTATTTTTTACATTTGGCATCTCTGCATACAATCACGAGTCATCAAGTTTGAAAATACAGACAAAATGACATGAGTACATGACTAAAAGGTCACGTCACTTTATAATTTTTTTACTTGGCTCCAGTAAAAACAAAGGATGAGTAAACAAGCTGAAGCAATTATGAGATTAAGGACAAACACTTTGTTTTAATGAAAATGTCCTTAAACTATTTTAACCAACTCTCCTCATTTCAGGACATCCAGTAATTATTTTCTTACCTGAATTCAGAGTTCTCCCTTTTCATGCAAATATTAAGAAAATGTTGCATACGTTTAAAACTCGTTAACTTGGGTTAAAATGGGTTAAGTTCATCTAACATTTTGAAATGGCCACGAGAGGTAAATTTGCATGGTTTCTTTTTGTGAGGCTGATAATAGTCTGCCTGCCAATGTTATTGTCTCCAGTTGATTATTTTATTTATTTCATATTGCACACCAAATTTTGGTTTGAAGGCAAATTTATAAGAAAGAAACCTGTGAACATTTCTGTAACTTTTATTATTCATTACCTGACATGTAAGGAGGGAGTTGTCTTATATTTATTGAACAACAAAAAAACAAAAACTACTTTTAAAAATCATCATAGTTTATACTGTGATCCCTCACTACTTTGCGGCTTCAGTGCATCACGTTTTTTTATATTCAGTATAAAAAAGTTTATAAAAATGTCAATTCACGCTGAAGCTCGCAAGCGGAAGATGGGAGAAAAAAATGGCGAAAGTCAGGGCTTTGCTTCTTCTTTGACGCTGAATTGGGTGGCACTCGGCGCTGAAGAAGAAGCCATGTTTCACTGTAGAAGAAGAATGGCGCGCTGAATAATATAGAAGGATATCATGCCATTTCCTGGTTTCTTCGGATTATATTTCGAATCTTGCACTACACCGAGCCAATTCCAGCTTTGTTTGGATTTTGAAAATGCCTCCAAAGCGGCATTGAGCCCAAGAAAAAATGAGACATGACGAAAGTGACTGAAAAAGTAGCCTTGCTATGCTAAAGGCGTAGCACGCCATTGCGGCATAAATTAATCTTCAATGTGTTTTACCAAGAAAGAAGTGAACATTCGGAAGACGGCCACAATATCCTTCTCCTAGTACACTAAGCGAGTGGTAACACCTATGAATACAAAAATGAACCCGCATTAAGAGGGATTTACGCCGTAGATACGGCCGTGAAGCTGACATGACGAGGGGATGTCAATACGCTGCCTTAGCCACTCATAACCCCCCAACTGATGAGGATGTCACCGAAATGATTTAATTGGGGAGGGCAGCGAACAACAACGAGAATGAGAATGAAGAACGTGGTGTTCCTTTATTTAAGACATCTGTAGGAGATATTCGATATGGAACGCAATTTGCAGGAGATCCAGGAGATTGATGACAACATGTTCGGAGCCATTGAATTTGTTTTCCATGGCTAGCTAGTCTTGGAAACCGTAAAACCTCTATTTGAGCGGCACCTCTATTTGAATGACACCTCTAATAAAACGGCGCCTTGGTGGAAGAATTGAAAAATAGAACGGCACCCTCTAATTGAACGGCACCTCTAATTGAACGTCACTACGGGGGAAAGTTTGAAAAATAGAGCGGCATGCCAGTGAAATAGAGGTTTTTCTCAACCTGTGAAGGTGAGCGCCTTCTTGCCTGGGATTAATACTGTTGTCACATTAGCGATGCCACCAAGAAGCAATTGAAGAAGCTCCATATTGATGTGGCCGTGATTCCAGGAGGCTGCACCAAATTTATACAGGCCCTCGAGGTTTACTGGAACGCCCTATTCAAGGCCAAAGTCCGACAGTTCAACGAGAACTGGATGTTGCACGGCGAGAAGAGCTACATACACCAAATTTGGCAACATGCGAACACCAACAATGATAGTTTATTTGAAATGGATTGTCGATGCTTGGGATCATCTGCCGAAGGATCTAATCATCAAGTCATTCAAGGGCTGCGGACTGACCAACGCTCTCGATGGCTGGAAGAATTGCCAGATCCATTGTTTCAGGTCAGACGGCCCAATTCAGACTCGTTTGCAACTTCTCTAACCGCAAGCCAATGCTGGCGACGATGAACGTGAACTCACTCAGACACTCGACGCTGATGTGAAAAGTGCTGTGATTGACAAGGACAGCTACAACAGCGACGTGTCACTTGATTTTCACCAGTGAATTTGTAATTAGTACTTACCAGTAATCACCTTGTATTTGTGCCTTTTGTTAAATACATATGTATATGTTACCTGGTTTCGCTTTTCATCCATAAAATTTACTGCATCTTCTCAAAATTCTGACCAGCTAGTCGAAAAATAGAGTGGCACCTTCTAATTGAACGGCACCTCTAATTGAACGGCACTACTGGGGAAAGTTTGAAAAATAGAACGGCATGAAGTTGAAATAGAGGTTTTACGGTATATTGTTTTATCAATCAGGTGTCTGCGAATAATGGTAGGATCCATCTCATACTATCTGGCCTTGGTCAGCAAGGCCATAGCCGGACCGTCCCAAAACCCACCCCTGTTTCAAGGTTGAGACAACCAGAGCTCCAAAAGAAAAATTATGAGTGCTAAGATACAATTTTGAATTTATAGAACAAACAAGCACTTTTGTTGAAAAGTAAATATAAGGATTAAGAACAAAAAGTAAAATGTAAGTGTGACAACGTACTTAATTTGAGTGATAATACAAACAAGATACATGATCAGTGTGAGTAAATTCAAAATGGTCATAGACTAGTGAGAGTATACATTTAAGTACATAACAAATTCTAGGTTCATACCTTCCTGTGAGAAGTGCATGTTCTCCCCTCTGGGCTTTCTCCCGGTACTACAGTTTTCTCCAACATCCCAAAGACATGCACAGTAGACTGGATGTACACCCTAAATTGGTCCTAGGTATGAGTGTGAGTGTGAATGGTTTTGTGTCTCCTTGTGCCCTGCGATTGGTTGGCCACCAATGATAAATGATTTTATATATATGTATCTACACAAAATATGCCGACACGGTGAGAGTGGTTAGCCCGTCCTCCCCACAGTTCTGTGATTGAGGGTTGAATTGCCGATGTCACCACTTCCTTTAACTTTGGCTACAAAGTACCTCTTGGGGAAATGTGAGGCAGGTTGAGATGATAGGAGCACCTTTAGTAAGCGTGTGATTTCTCAAGCTCATCTCTGCAGCAAACACAGGCTGATTGACTTACACTCCATCTTCCTCTCAGTAGGAACCGAGTTCTCAGTGGGCGGTTGTCTTTGCAAATGCAGGACCCTGCGTGGCAGGAAAATAAAGTGCCCTGAAACATGCTTGCAATTCTGTGTTAAACCACAGAGGCTGTTTTCACCGGCAAATACTGTAAAAAAGGGGGGGGGGGGGGGGGGGGGGGGCTTAAGGTAGAAAATGAGTTTGCCTGGAATGAGCAGAAGCAGAACATAGAGTGATTATATTTCCATATCAATCATGTCCCTGGAGATCACAGATGTGCTTCTGGAACAGGTGCCTTGGCTAGCCTACAAAGAATATGGTGCAGAGTAGAGCAGGTTGGCAAAAAGTAATATATCCACATAAAAATATACATCTGTAAACACAAGCATGCATAAATGTCACATCACAGTATGCCTCACATAATGTCATAATGCAATATAAGCAGATAAATGGATTTTTCTTTCATTCCAGGGTCCACGGGGTCTTTTTGGTTCTCGGGGAATGCCAGGTCCACCTGGACAACCGGTAAGTTAACATTGCTTCAATTTTGAAATCATGATCGATGTTCAATCAGCTGTGTCTGTTCATTTGGCAGTGGATGGTATTCGAGCCAAATCTTCAAACCAAATCAGATTTTTTTGCAAATTGCAATATGCGTATTTACAAGTCTTAAGAAAAAAATATTTGGGGAAGCCGCAGCAAAATGCTGCTGACAGAGTCCTGACAAACACAAGAAACTTCACACGAGTTATAGGATAGACTAAAATCTTACTGCTCATCTTGCAAACACTTAATGGGCAAAAATATATACCTTTGGTTGTCTGGAACACGTTTGCCGTGTATCCTGAGACCAAGAACCAAGTAGCGGGATGCTCCTGTTGTTTTTATATTTTGTCATGAGTTTCATGTACGTGTCACTTTTATTTGTGATTTTGTTTTCTATCTCTTGTTGGTGTCCCAGTGACTTTCATGTGATTTAATTAGCATGTATTTAATTATGGTATACAAATAAGTTTGCCTTGCCTGTTGTTAGGGTATCCAAGGAGCAGATGGTGCACAAGGGTCAAAGGGAAACCAGGTACAGTAGAGCTTACAAAAAAAACTAATGATTATATTATAACTATGAAAGAGCTGCACTAATCAGATCGACTGTTTGATTTTGATGACTTTCTTTTAAATGCATGAAATGTTATATATAGATATGAGTGTGATTGTGAATGGTTGTCTATCTCCTCGTGCCCTGCGATTGGCTGGGCACCAATTCAGGTTCTCCCCGCTGTGTGCCCGAAGCCAGCTGGGATATACATATATATATATATATATATATATATATATATATATATATATATATATATATATATATATATATATATACATATATATACATACATATATATATATATATATATATATATATATATATATATATATATATCAGCTGGTTTAAAATATCCAATCAATTTCATTCCACTTCACAATTGTGTCCCACTTGTTGATCTTTGTTTGAAGCATGAAATGTGGCGAAAGGTTGAAAGGTTGAAGGGTGGTGAATACTTTCACAAGGCACTGTACATGGGTGCATATGGAGGAATTTGAGCTACCGTGTTTTCTAGCATATAAGCCACCCGCGCGTATAAGCCG
Source organism: Stigmatopora argus (assembly GCF_051989625.1). Taxonomy (NCBI): domain Eukaryota; kingdom Metazoa; phylum Chordata; class Actinopteri; order Syngnathiformes; family Syngnathidae; genus Stigmatopora; species Stigmatopora argus. The sequence goes on from NC_135400.1 coordinate 3,648,451, forward strand.
CCACCTGATTCACAATTTTCACCCCCATATTCATGATTTTAATAGGGAGTACAAATGTATTACTTTGAAGGGAAAATCTCAAGAAAAATCATCGCACATGGTATTTCTGAGATACTGTAAGAATCAAAAGCCAATTATTAGGGTCAATATCATAAGGAACTTATGGTGGTTTTCTTACTGCAAAACAAAAAATAACCAACAAATGGTAAAATGTTAATTTGCCGACACCTACTTGTGAAAAAGAGTATAGCAACGCTGTAAGTCTTGCGCGCATATAAGCCCTACCCTTGATTCAGTCGTCATTTTTTGTTACAAATACGGCTTACATGCAAGAAAATATGGTGGTTATGTTTGTGAACATCTTGGACATGATGACGCTTGTTTCCAGGGTCCGCATGGGGAAATAGGACCTGCAGGACAACAAGGACATCCTGGACCAGAGGTACTGACCTATGTTTTTCAGTTATCATCGCTTGTAATTCAGAATATTGCCTAAACTCTATTACAACAGCGTTCGGAAGTGCAGAATGAGTTCTCAGATTTTGGAAACGTTTGGCGCGAAGTTGTTGAGAGCGTGCCACTTGCTGAGTCTAAGGACCTCATCTCAGTAGGCAGTCTCATTCCCCTCTGTGATCATCCCCACCACAATTGTATCATCCGCATATTTCACAATGATGTTCTCAGAGTGCGTGGGTCTGCAGCCATATATATGTAGAGCGAGTAAAGTATTAGACTCAGCACACAGCCTTGGGGCAAGCCAGTGCTGAGCATGCAGGCGGATGAGAGGTGGCGACCCAGCTTCATGTCCTGGGGTCAAAAAAAAAGATGAAATCTATCATTTATTTAAATAATTCACGTGGTACCTCTATAACGAATATATATTTAATAATCTATTTAAGCAATCTTGTGACATTTAACCTGACTGATGCTTTAATACAGGGCTTACCTGGATCTCAGGGTCCCATCGGGTTGCCGGGAGAGAAGGTGGGTTGCTTTTGTCTTGCTTATTCCTAGAATTGAATCTTGGTGACCTTGTGAGCACTGTCATTGCACTCGCCCACAGAAGCCGATAGTACAACTCAACTACTGTCGGCTCTACTTGTGACAGCATTGGTACAGACAGGAAATCAATGCAGAGGAAAAATACACAGGCTCACGGAAATCATGGAAGGCTTGGCCTTTGTGCATCCACAGTCTGGACTGATAAAAGCAAAATAGTTGATTTTCAACTGTTGCTGAGCTATTGATGATTGTAGATTTACAGTCATTCATTCATTCATTCATTCATTCATTTTGTATACCGCATATCCTCCAACGATTCCCAGGGGTGCTGGAGCTTATCCCAGCCAACTATGGGGAGCAGGTGGGGGACACTCTGAAATGTTTGCCAGCCAATGGCAGGCCACAAGAAGACGAACAACCATACATGCTCACACTCATACTTACTTGTAATTTTGAGTGTTCAACCACTCTACCACGCTTGCTTTTGGGTTGTGGGACAAAACCAGAGTACCCGGCTTGGGATTTCATGAACGTCAGTGATTCGGTAGAGACTTAAATAATCATTATACATCTTTTTTTCAACACATATGAATCATAGGCATTTTATTATGGGCAATGTAAGACTACTCCATGTGTAATGTCTGCTATGTTGTTTTGTCCGATACAGGGTCCCCAAGGGAAACAAGGAATGCATGGACTGCCGGGCATTGATGGACAGCCAGTAAGTACAAAAAAAACCAAAATGTGCCCATACATATTGTCCATGCGTTTAACTGTGTTTAAACTCTTTCACTGTTACTGTCAATGACGTCCAATCATGTCGCTTTGTCATCCTTTTGGTGTGAATTAAATGAGTTTGGCACTAGTAGACTCAATCTATATAAACAATATGTGTAATAACGTCAAATGCAATATATCATTTCTATGCAGATGATACTATTATCTATTGCTGTTCTAACTCACTCACTCAGGTTTTTGAGTTTTTACAAGCTGCTTCTAATGTTTCCACTCTCGTTTATATGATCTTAAACACATAATGGTCATGGTTTTCTCTCATACAAAGGTGCTACCACAAAATGTTACAAATATAACATCCAAAGGTAAACCGATAAAGCAGGTTTTAATTTTTTTTTTTTTCATTACACTTTGGCTACTTAGGGACAGGAAAAAATAAGTGACCTGGAACTTTTTTCACATTTTGGACTATGGGGACATGCTTTATTTGAGTGCTTCATCCAAATGTCTCCACTCCAGTGTTTTTCATTCAGGACGATTTGTCACTGGCTGTAGTCCTATCTCCCACCACTGTGAACTGTACATAAAATCAAATTTGGTTTCTGAGTGCACGTAGATACACACATTGCATGGAAAAACTTTTTTCCGTTAGCGTCGATTGGCCAGTGCGTAGGTAAGCACGAAGGATCAGGCAAACGTTTGGCAGCTCAGTAAACATATATACACTTGCACGTAAACACAACCTAAAAACTTTAAATTTTGTTATGTTTCATGAAATATCTATCCAACAACGATAGCTTCTGATGACTTTTCATAATTTTCTTGAAAAAGCGCAAGGCATTCTCATACCTGCCAACCTCGGCCAATTGCTCCCCTTATTTATGATTGCAATTCCCCTTATCAAGAGATAAAAAAACTACAAATGCAACATGGCACATATTTACTCACTTAGGGCGCACATAAAAGTCTAACATTTTCTCCAAAGTGGATGGATTACCCAATCAGTTGGTGTACCTTTTGTAAGCACTAAATTAAATTTGAAATGATCAAAAAACGTATAAAATACAGGAAAAACGTATAAGTTGACAGGTATGCATTCGTTGTCAAACTAGGTGATAGCAACACTCGTGAACACTTTGACAACAGTATGCTTCTTCTTTTCACTTGCATCATAACCAATGTTCCCTCTAAGCTGCGCACATGCGCAATTGCGGACTACTCCCGTCTTCTCCGCGCACAGCAATCATATGGAGCGCACAAAATAAAATCCAACCTTTTTTTTTCAAACAAAAAATTAGAGGGAAAATTGATCATAACTTATGTGGAGCCCATGATGAAAAGCAAGAATAAAACTGCGCACTAAGAAAAACTCAAAACTTATTCGAAGTCTGTGAGTAACGAGGGTCGAAGGCACCCGAATCAGGAACTGACCGCCGGAGTGGCTCTGTCACAAGGTCCCGGAAAAAAAGTGCCCTGAAAGGGTTTCTTTTGACCCACCTTTGTGCTCATACTCCGCCAGTGGCCGCTACCCAGTCCGGGCCGGTTCTTGCGTCTGCAGAGAGCATGACTTTTTTTTGGGTTGGGCTCCCACATTTTCCTTTGTCACACACGGTGATCACTCCCAGCTTGCTCGTCTCCCCACAGTGCATCATGTATGTAGATTCAGATCCATTCTTGCCAATGGGAGGCCAGTGAAGTGTCTCTATTATGACAGTTTCAAAATAAAAATCAGGATGCTACTAGAGAATGTTTGAATTTCTGAGATTCCGCATTTCTGAATTTAGAAATTTCTTTAATATCCAGAGACAAAGTTATCGCATTGAGGTATTTCATAACCTATACATTTTTTGTATGTAGAGATATTCGTGAGTAGATATGCCACTGTGTTATATTAATAGAATGAGAATGCAACAATGACATTATCTCTTGATGGTTGGCATTTAATGATAATATTTCAGTGCCATTGAATGATCGTTCATTCGCCCCTCCTAGTCAAAATACATTGAATGACTATCACTGTCAATGGTAGCCAATGAGTTAATTTAGGACAAAACAAAGCAGTTCCCACCCTAAGAAGCTTGTTGAACTGTTTCCTTAGTTTCAGTGCTCAAATTATTTGTACAGTGTATTGCTGCCAATGGCAGTGAATGAGTTATAGATGTCTATCAAAAGCATTCATTCATGATCATGGCAGGTGTCATGCCACAATTACGTCAAACTCATGGCGGTCTTAGGAACCCATATCCAAATAAAGTGGCACTGCAATTTTATTAATTTGGCAAATGTTACTTGCTAGAAGAGTACAGTGAATAAAATACAGATGAATTCCATTTTCATTACCCCTTAAAGGTAAATGCTTGATCCAAATGGTAACAATTGACCACAGATTCTGTTCCAGTTCAATGAGTTCACTGTATTCCACCCCAAAATGTGCTCCCATTTTGTAGTTTAAATTGCTACTCACTTCATGCGCCTATTAATTATCTGACTGGGCTTTTTCCCCCCAAGCAGTTACATTATAACAGAGGCTTCACTCTCACAAACACCGACTTTGTTGCTTTTCAATTGCCTCAATGCATTTGGAGTAATTCCATTAACTCAACAGCAGTACAATGTCACTAACTTGACTTGAAATTATTTTCTCTTTTCTGCAGGGCCACCCCGGAAGAGAGGGATCTCAAGGAGAAAAAGGTGCCCAGGTCGGTAATGAGATATTATAGGCTTGCTCACCTCATTCAAAGCTCAAAAATGTCATTTTATTTTTGGCTACAGGATAGGAAATAATAGTTCAGGGGTGTCAAACTTTACTTCAGGTGTCCTTCAGAGAGCTATTTTATTGACCAACCCAAACAAATATGTAACTCATTTGGCAGCCATTAACAGTGTAATCCAATTTTGACAAGGATGGGCGAATGCACAAATTTCTAGTGCCAACAATAGCATTTAAAGTAGTAGGCTTAATTTTAATAATGTATTTAATAGTCAATTAACAATTTGGACCTCAAACGTCAAAATCCCTTTATATCTATATATATATATGTATATATGTATATGTATATGTATATATATATATATATATATATATATATATATATATATATATATATATATATATATCTATATATATATATATATATATATATATATATATATATATATATATATATATATATATATATATATATATGTATATATATATATATATATATATATATATATATATGTATATATGTATATGTGTATATATATATATATATATACACACACACACATACAGTAATCCTTCAAATATCGAGGCTTCATTACATCGCGTTTTTTTTCTGGGTGACATTTTATTTTGTAAGTTCATAAAAATGTGAAAATCCAAGATCCATGGCCTCCGCTTGTTACTAGAACTTAGCACTGAAGTAAAAAAAATATATATATATATTTTTTAAATAGGGGTGACCCAATGCGGTTTTTCGTCTATCGCGGCCATGTCTGGTCTACATTAACGGCGATAATTGAGGGATGAAATGCCCAGGCGGGTAAATATATATTATATCTGGCCCCTGGCCTAACTGTTTGACACCCCTGTAATATTTGAATGTGCTTAACAAAATTCTTCCTCAAGACAGCCTGTATATAAACATCCTGATGTATCACATGCAGGGAGTGATAGGTGCCCAAGGGCCAATTGGCTATCCAGGGATCCGTGGCGTCAAGGTAAGACCATGGCTATAGCAAAACTGGAAAATCTAGGTAAATTGATTTGCCACATTACCACCCAAATAGATAATTACTCATTTAGTGCCATTCACAAAGTTACTGATGACCCTGTTAATACCAGCTGCACCTAAATGTAGTCAACTGATTTATTGCAAGACCCCATTCATTCATTCATCTTCCATACCCGCATCCTTGTAAGGATTCTGGTTGCTGGAGCCTATCCCAGTTGACTCCGGGCGAAAGGCTGACTACATCCTAGACTTTTGCACTTACTGATGATCATGTGCCTCTTGAATCTGAATTAAAACTGTACATTACCCAGCATACCAAGGATAATGCAGAAAGATCACAAACTATTGATTGTCATTTGATAACATTGAAAAGTAATTCCTTATATCATCACAGAAGAAAAGTATGACAATTGTTTGCCACTGTGTTCTAAACATTTTTTATTCTTTTCAAACATCTACAGACACTCAATTTTTATATCAGTTTCCTGTTAAATGCAGGTGGGCCGGTAGAGCGAATGGTTAGCGCGTCAGCCTCACAGGTCTGCGGTCCTGGGTTCAAGTCCAGGTCGGTCCACCTGTGTGGAGTTTGCATGTTCTCCCTGGGCCTGCATGGGTTTCGTTCGGTTACTTCGGTTTCCTCCAACATTCCAAAAACATGCATGATTGGACACTCTAAATTGCCCCTAGGCATGAGTAGGAGCGTGAATGGTTGTCGGTCTCCTTGTGCCCTTCGATTGGCTAGCCGATTCAGGGTGTCCCCCGCCTCTGGCCCGGAGTCAGCTGGGATAGGCTACAGAACCCCCCGCGACCCTAATGAGGATGAAGCGGTTCAGAAAAGACGAGATATTAAATGCATTATTTTTTTTATGGGAAACTCTTCAGTGGGAATACACAAGAGCAGAGAAAAATGAAAGAATGGTGGCCTTTTGTGGAACCTGACAATGCCTCAATTGTCATTATTCTGCTTCATACTCCACTATTGGGGAGATTTCAACACGAACCGATGCCATTTCACCTATCAGGAAGCTAATTACACCTAATCACCACCATCTGCACATTGTTGCCAGTTGCTCTGCTTGGGGTATTTAAGAACCCGTCTCCAAACATTTATTGTCAGATTGTCTGCATGTCAATGTGTTACTCTTCGTTGGCTTCCCTTGACTGATCTTTGTCATGGAAGTATCTTGTGCAACCTGCTCTTCTGATACTCGCCAGTTTATGAGCTCTGCTTCTTGTCTCTGTCTGCTGCCCACCCAGCTCCCAGCTGACTGTCGGTGTTGGAATTTGCATTTGGTTCCCCTGTCCTATTTATGTATACCCTTTTCACCCTTTCGTGTCATTGATGACAATAGGCATTGCTTTGAGTTTAAATTTGTTTGACATGAGTGGATATCCAATCCATTTGATGTGAATAATCTGGCTGCAAGTCCTCCCACTTCAAATAGATTGGATGTCTAGCACTGTCGATGGCAGCCATTGAAACAAATGAGTATTCAGAAAGTTACTATAATAAATATAATTGACACCTATCTCTGTCAATGGCAATGCAGGTGTTAATAAAATGCATTAGAAAATGTCTATCGCAAGAAAGGAATGAAATGACTTATTGAAGTTAACTTATTGGCAGCAGTTGACGGCACTTGACATCCAAGCAATTTTGACTGAGTTGCTGGCAGTTATCGTTAAAAATAAAATTTTAAAACTTCAAAATCAGTTCATCACGAGTAGCTGTCCAATCCACGAGAAGTGAGGGTTATCAGAGAATGAACTATGATTCATTCTCTGCCACCACCCCTTCTTCAAATGGATTGGATTTCTAGCAATGTCAAAGGCAGACAATAAGTTAAGGAAAATGAAAATAAGAATTAATATCAAAAGTAGTGCAAAATCCAATTGTATTTAACCTAAAAGATATGTGGAGTATCCTCACAACAATAAGTATTACTATTTTTCAGGGAACTGATGGCATTAGAGGTCTAAAGGGGGTCAAAGGAGAGAAGGTGAGTTACAACCGGGGTATTGTATATAAATCTACCTCACATATGGCCATTTACAAATAATAAAATAAAAAAGTTGGATGAACCCAAGATAAGAAGTTTTAGATTTTTGAAACACTTTCAGAACATTACATAAAATGGGGAAACAAGTAAGAAAAAATATTACAGGCTGTCCTCAAATGAGGACAGTGGGTTAAGGACATTTTCAATAAGGCATTAAAAAAACACAGAAAGAAAGAAAATGCCAGGGAGAATTCACTTGCATCTTTTAGCGGGTCGGCTTGCTGCAGTCCTGCATCTCAGAATCGCTTATTTTGGCCGTGTTATTGTAGTTTTGCCTTAATGCTCCGTGTTAGCCTCTATTGCTAAGATGGTAAAAACACATTTCCTCGTCATCATCTTCTTCTTCTGAGCGTTGGTTTTGAACTAGCGTTCATCTCGCAACAGCGCCCCCATTCTCTCTGATAGTCGTGTGGTGTAGTTGTAGTTTATTGTTGTCAAAAATATTTCACAACAATTATCATTACCCTTTTACCGCCCACCTCTACATCTAATTACTTTCAATCAGTCGCCATAATCCCTTTAATTTTCCATCACAATACAGTAGCATATTTTTAATTTTGCATACCTCATGTGACCTTTTTAGGGAGAAGATGGCTTCCCTGGCTTCAAAGGAGACATGGGCCTCAAGGGAGACAGGGTCAGAATGTGACAACTTTCTTATATCTGCCATACTTTTTTTGCACAAGTCTGCTAAACAACCTTTTTTCTCCTTTAGGGCGAGAGTGGGGCTCCGGGTACTCGTGGTGAGGACGGAACAGAGGGGCCAAATGGACAACTGGGAGCCATGGGGGATGTTGGACCTCTTGGGATTGCTGGAGAGAAGGTGGAGTAAATGAGGAAAATATCAGTTAGCGTGTTTTCAGGACAAAAAGTCGCAGTTTTTTTTATAGTTTGGCCGGGGATGCGACTCCAGTGGGCTAGTCCTTATTCTTTAGAAATACATTTTGAAGTTGACATCTATTGTTTTGCAGTAATCCCTCAAATTTCACGGATAATCTAGACCAGACATGGCTGCGATAATCGAAAAACCATGAATTAGGATCACCCCAATTATTTCCACCATACTACATGTTTTCACAAATACAAGTACACAATTATCAAGAAGTGCATTTATTAAATATTAAAGTTATAAGCATATGAGGACTCATTCACTCAGTCATCTTTCATACCACGCATCCTCAAAAGGGTTGTGTGGGTTGCTCGAGCCTAACCCAGATGGCGTCGGGCGAAAGGCAGACTATACCCCAGACTGGTCGCCAGTCATCCGTAGGGCACATCGAGAGACAAACGACCATACACCCTCACAACCATGCCGCCACCAGCGGGAATCGAGTCTGCGCCTGCCCACACCCAAGTCAGGCGAGCGAGCCTCTACACCACACAGCAGCCGTTACAAGAATGTAATGTATTAATATCTAAATAATATCTATATTTAGATTTTTTTAACATACTTAAAATCCTGTCCTTACAGTGAAAATAGTTCCTCCCCGCTTGATATAAAAAAAGCTGATTATTGGGAGTTTTAGTCCAAGGCCTCTTCCTCAGATTAGAGATGCATTGCATCACTGATGGAGGCTTCAGGGGGCGCCGTAGGGTCAGAAGGAGGAGCTTCTGCAATAAGATTTCAGTGCATAAGAAATATGGTGTTGGGGAGTTGAGAATGCTGTTGGACATGACACTGTCCAAATGATTGCCAAATTAAATAGCACTGATCATGTTGTTGTTATACCCTGAGCAAATTTTACTCATATACAGTGGTACCTCGACATACGAGAAATTTGAGATGCGAGTAACATTATGGGCAAACATTTCTCTTGAAATATGAGACAAATTTAGATATACGAGCAGACAGCGGACGTGAGAGGCTGCTCATAAGAACATCATGGGCATTGTCTCTCTGGTCGCAACTCCCTCTTGTAATGTCTCTGGGAGCACTGGGCGGAGAGTTGCATTTTAACAGTGTTTTTTTCCCGTTAGTCATTGCGAATGGCGAAGCGATCGCTAATACTAGAGTTATATATACTACTCGTTGGCAAGTGGTCGTGCGTTATCCTATTGTGAGGACATTTGTGTGCATAACTTTTTGAATATTTTGAAGGGAATACAAAAGCAAACTACAGTGGTACCTCGACATACGAGCACCCCGACATACGAGCATTTTGGGATACGAGTAAAATTTTGAGCAAATAATTATCTCTAGATACGAGAAAAATTTCGAGATGCGAGAAAGACAGGTGGCCAAGACATGAGAGGCTGTTTATCATTGTAGCGCACTGTCTTTTTTACCGCATCTCTTTTGTGTTTAACAGATATCTACGAGCACTGGGCAGAGCGTTGCATTTTTTCAGTATTTTTCCCCCTTAGCCTGTTAGCTCCCGTTGGTGGAGCGATAGCTAATTCAAGACTACTTCTTGTTGGCAAGTGGTCGTGCATTATCCTATTGTGAGGACATTTGTGTGCATCATTTTCGGAATATTTTGAAGGGAATACAACAGCAAACAGCCCATTGATAGTGAAAGTGAGGGTGGAGGCGGTGCAAACAGCCAACCCGGCCAGGAGAAGGTATAAAAATGTAAAACAAAATCAGAATTAAGTTTATTGTAAGGTTAGATTAAATTTATTTTTGAGTGTGTATGCATCGTAATCCAAGTTCATTTAAATTTGTTTATGTTATATTATGATTCACCGGTGCAAAAAGTCTCCCCCTCCCGGAACGAATTAAGCTCGTATCTCGAGGTACCACTGTATATTATAAGGCAACATATGTTTGAAGACAAAACAACGTACATCTGTTCAGTATACGGTCATAACAATGTATTATCTTTATTTTTAACAATTCGAGAAGCCATTCTCAACTATTCGACAAGGTAAACAATGAAAAATCGATAACATATTCCTTACTACAGTGGTACCTCGAGATACGACCTTAATGCGTTCCGGGACTGAGGTTGTATGTCGATTTACTCATATCTCAAATGAACATTTCCCATAGAAATGAACTAAAAACAAATTAATTCTTTCCAACCCTCTGAAAAAACACCAAAAACAGGATATTGGATTGGAAAAACAATTTTATTTGTTCTGATTCGCCATCTATTAACAAAGTAACAAATAACTAGTGGTTATGATGTTTAATTGTACTAAAATTAGACGGATTTCACGGAAGGGAGAGAGGAACAGAGAGATAGGGGGTGGGGGGAGAGACCTTTTGCACGGCAATGCGCTCGTAACATAACATAAACAAATTCAAATGAACTTGGATTACTATACAGACACACTCAAAATATGTTTATTCTGACCTTACACTAAATGTAATTCTAATTTTGTTTTACATTTTTATAACATTCTTCTCCCGGGTTGGTTCTATTTGCTCTGCCTCCACCCTGACTTTCAGCTGCAGCTAAAAGGAACCTATTGAAGGTTGTTGGCTTTTGTATTCTCTTCAAAATATTCCAAAAATGATGCACACAAATGTCGTCGCAATAGGGTAACACACGACCACTTGCCAACGAGAAGTAGTATACTCCTCTCGTATTAGTGATCACCATTCTGCACTCACCAAGTGGGGAAAAAAACAATGAAAAATGCAATGCTCCGCCCAGTGCTCGTAGAGAAATTACATGAGGGAGTTGCGGTGAGAGAGACAGTGCCCATGATGTTCTTATGAGCAGCCTCTCGCATCCACTGTATGCTCGTATATCAAAAATTGTCTTGTATCTCAAGATAAATATTTGCTCAAAATTTTACTCGTATCTCAAATTGCTCGTACGTCGGGGCACTCGTATGTCGAGGCATGACTGTAAAACCGTAATAGACACTACAAAGAGCAGTGGTGGCACATGGTGGCCTAACGGACGTTGCATACATACGTCAATGAACTGGGACTCGCACATTCACGTACACACTACAAAAGTAGATAAACCATTACATTCTCTCATATGCTAAAAAGAAGCTGTGCCCTGACTTCCACCATTTTTCATCTACTGTTTTGTGCTTACGAGTTTCAGTGTGATTTTTTTATGAACATTCTTAATTTGGATACTACACATAAATAACGATATATGAAACACTGTGATGTACTGAACAGGATGACAGTAAATGTGCAAAATAAATGACGCTAAAATTCCCACACATATTTTAAACAGTGTGGCACTAAAAGGAAAAAAGTTGCCAACTTTTTAACCAAATGCAGCTTTACAAACTTCGCCCCAGATGTGATATCCCACAGTTTTTCTTTGCTGTCAATTTTGTTCCAAGCCTATCTTACATTGCGCGATGCGAACAAACAATTGCAAACTGAGTTTGGCCACATGGCGCAATGCGAACAAACAATTGCAAACCAAGTTAGCCAACCTCTCTTACATTGCGCGAGGCGAACAAACAATTGAAAATCAAGTGTGGCCAGCCTATCTTACATTGCGCGGTGCGAACAAACAATTGCAAAGCCAGCTAGCCAGCCTATCTTTTATTCCACGATCTTAACAAACAATTGTAAAGCCATTTTGGCCACATGGTGCGACATGAACAAACAGTTATTAAGCCAGTTGGCCAGTCTATCCCACACAAGTAGACGCTATATAGGGTATGGACAGATTTGTACGAGGATCCATCCCGAGAGGTTAAGGCGGTCGCAGCAACATGGTGCGTGACACATCCACAGAGCTCCCAACCTCCGTCGATCCCATCCTTGTCTCATTTCCGGAGTTTTATGTTTTCATCAGGAGTGAGTGCAATACGTGCAACATTTTTCGAATGTAAAAAAAGATAATTTAAATCAAACTGTTATTATCATGGTTTTACATTAATTGAAATATTGTGTTTGTCAAGTTATCTCTACTTTCTTCAAATGTTGCCCCAAACTTGAAAAGGGGCCCCGATCTTATCAACGCAGGAACATCTCAAATCCTTCCAGTTTACAATTTTGTTGAAGTTTATGGTGATAGGAAGTGGTTAGGTTGAAAACCATAAAGAAAGAAGGAAGCATGTGACATCATTCAAGTTTCAAGTTACTATGGTGATCAAAGTGTTGCTCTTGAGTTTACTAATAACATCTTGACTTTACTACAGAAAAGGAGAAGAGCGTTGAAATGATAGAGTGGAAATGAATGGGTACATTAACTGATTGAGTAAATCAAACACAAATATTCACTTTACAGAGATAGGTCATAAGAGTAATCCAAGTTAAGGGAAAATACAAATAATGCACTTAAGGTTGTGAGAAGCAAATTAAGCATCAATCAGCTGGCATCTAGGTGGTACTTATTTTATCCTAAATTTCAAGGAAGTGACAACCTCAAAAAACCCTCTGATATTTCAAGATTATGACACCAATTAGTCTAATGTAAAAATATATTATGTAATATGCAAAAGACCATAATTGAAAGATTTCATAAGTTTAGAAAAATATCATTAGTTTAATAGAACTGCAACTTTGTTTTTTATTTCATTGAAGTGTTGGGATCTGGGATTTTAATTTTTATTGCTCTTGCAGGGTCACCTTGGAGTGCCAGGACTGCCAGGATACCCAGGACGTCAAGGTTCAAAGGTAATCAATCACTCACATGCGTATGAATGAGGGTATTTCCTATTGTGTTTTGTTTCAGATAAGAATACCGTATTTTCTCGCATATAAGCTGCCTCCGTGTATAAGCGTACCGTTAAAAATGCCTTAAAATCATTGAATTTTACAATTTCTCTTGTATAAGACGCCCCCTGATTCACAATTTTCACCTCCAAATTCTTGGTTTTAATAGGAAGTACAATTGTGTTACTTCGAAGGGAAAATCTTAAGAAAAATCATCGCACGTGGTGTTTCTGAGATACCGTATGAATCAAAAGGGTCGTCTGCTGGATTGCACATTATTTGGGTTATTATCATAACAAAGTTAATATGCCTGTCTTTGTAAATGCAAACTATCAAATTATTCAATTTGAAAAAAGAAATAAGTCTATCTTGACGAGAACCTGATGCTTTTTAATGACAGAAATGACAATTTTCTTACCAGAAGTTTAAGATGTTGCTTCTAGTGTAAAAATACCTCAATTCTTTTGATGCTACATATCACTGCTATTGTTGTCACTTTCGGACAAGAAATAAAAAGCAAAAAAATCAAAGCGGAATTTTGTTTAATTTCATAATCACAAATGTACAATCATTTTCTTTCTGTATTCCGAAAGGGTTTTGCCTAGACATAGACAAATTTAAAAAGGAAGTCCTGTGAGCAGTATAACCAGGAAGTGTTTCTGTAGTGGTCTAGTGTTCACCAAGTCTCTGGGTGCAATAATAGTGTTATGGCGTTTCCTCTTTGTCACTTTGCAGTCTCATGCATTTGAAGTCTGATTTGTACGTATTTAAGCCAAACCCTGGATTCAGTCATCATTTTTTTGTGACAAATACGGCTTATATGTGAGAAAACACGGTAACTGTAATTTCATAGAATAGTAAATTATACACTAATAAGATATTGAGGCAATTAACCTAATGTCTCTCCAGGGATCAGTTGGCTTCCTCGGTGTGGCAGGATCTCCAGGAGAGAAGGGACGAAGGGTGAGGAGATTGAAAATAGATCATACTTTCCTACTGTTGTGATTTCTTGAATTATTATTACTATTTCAAATTAACATTGGCTGGTATCAATGGAGAGCGCTCCTTCAGGGGACTCCCTCGTTCTGCTGGGGGACATCCCTGCTCACATGGGCAACAACAGTGAGACCTGGAGGGGAGTGATTGGGAAGAACGGCCCCCCTGATCAGAACCCGAGTGGTGTTCTATAGTTAGATTCCTGTGCTCGTGGTGGCTTGACAATGATGAACACCATGTTCAAGCATAAACAAGCAAGGTAGGCTGATTGGACACTCTAAATTGCCCCTAGGTATGGGTGTGAGTGTGCGTGGTTGTCGGTCTCCTTGTGCCCTGTCAAAACTCTGTGACGATGAACGGCGGTCAAAAGTACATGAGAGAATCTAGAAACATGGATAGTGGTTGTTGTGAGACAGCCAATGAGAGCCCGGTAGAGTGTAGCGAGATTCTAAAGTGAGAATCAAAGTATCCGCGACAATATTTTCAAAATAAAATAACAGATAAAGAAATGCATTTACTTTTTGTAATTTGAATCCTTTTCGTATCTCGAGGCACTCATTTGCACATAAAAAGCTTTCATAACCTGAAAATGTTGTACCTAGAGGCATTTGTAAGTAGTGGTATAACTGTATATAAAATAAAATTCACTTCTTTTGATGGTGGTTGCTAATTTGACAAAGAACGTTTTATAATTTTTTTATGGTAAAGTTCTGGCAGCCAAAGCTACTTTTTTTCTGTTAATTCAACTTTTTATTATTTATTTATTTATTTCAGTGCGCTTAACCTGATTATTCTTAGTAAGCTATCCAGGTTCCACTGAATTTGACTATTATTCACTTTTAAATCCAGGGTCCAGCTGGCCAGCCAGGATCTGGAGGTCAAAGAGGTCCTAATGTAAGTGGCACTATACACAACACACCCAGTTCTAGATACACCACAGTACTGTAATATAATGCTATCATCATTAAATCATGATACAGGTTGACCACAATTGGTTTTACTTTTTGCCATTTTCCTGCATGAGATGAATTATTCACATGCTAACAAATGATTTGTTTTTGCCGAAAGGGGGCCCGAGGAGGAAGAGGAGCAAGAGGCACTACTGGGAAGCATGGAGAGAAGGTGAAGACACATAGATGACACTTATATATTTATTATTTAGTTATTATTTGTATTGATTATTTATTTGTCTGTTTGTTTGTTATTGTTTTTTGCACACTTTGTGGTGAAGCTTTAAATCTCATAATACTTGTATAATGACAATAAAAGCATTCAATTCAATTTATACAAATTATAGCAAGGGTCATCAAACTGATCATCAAGGATTGTTATGGGTCCTGGTTTTGTTCCAACCAATCCAACAAAGACATTTTAACCAATGAGGCTCCTGTTAATACCAGCTGCACCGAAATTTAGTCAAATGATTTATTGTAAGACGCCATTCATTCATCATGCGTACCGCACATCCTTACAAAAGTTGCGGGGGATACTGGAGCATATCCCAGGGTACTTCGAGCAAAAGGCAGACCACAGCCTAGGCATGTCACCAGTCAGCCGTAGGGCACACAGAGAGACAGACAACCATTCACATTCAGAATCATGCTGCCACCAAGCAGGAATTGATCATGCTTGCCTGCACCGAAGCAAGACGCGTGAAACACTACACACTCAAATGGCTTGTAAGACGCCATATTTGTGAAAATGTGTCCTCTTCTTCTTCTTTGTGTGTGTTTGGAACGAAATCCTCCACCCATTGCAGACATATGTGGAATAGGTTGGAGACCCCTGAGTTATAGCCTTTATACAGGGGTGGGAGACAGCTTTGGCCTGGTGCATCGTTTTTGTAACCCGCAAAAGCAAAGCAAGTGGATTGACTTCTTTTTTTTTTTGCAAAAAAAAAATGAAATGGCAGCCCGTTGGAGCAAGTGGTTAGCGCGTCAGCCTCACAGCTCTGGGGTCCTGGGTTCAAATCCAGGTCGGTCCACCTGTGTGGAGTTTGCATGTTCTTCCTTGGCCTAAGTGGATTTCCTCCAAGTACTCCGGTTTCATCCCACATTCCAAAAACATTCATGGTAAGCTGATTGGACACTAGATATGACCTAGACATGAGTGTGAGCAAGAATGGTTATCCGTCTCCTCGTGCCCTGCTATCGGCTGGCCACCGATTCAGGGTGTCTCCTGCCTCTGGCCCGGAGTCAGCTGGGATAGGCTCCAGCACCCCCTGCGACCCTAATGAGGATAAAGCAGTTCAGAAAATGAATGAATTAATGAATATTATATTAAAACCTAGTCAATGAGAGCTAATGAGTTAATAGTCAGTTCATGTTTTATTTTGCTCATAAGGGCTCTACTGGACAAGAGGGCACTCAAGGATCTCCTGGAGAACAGGTAATTACTACTTGAGTAGTGGGCTTGATGTTTTTTTTCATGTTTTTTATTTTTTAACTACACAAGCCAAGATTCACAAAAAATAACCACATTTTTAAAATGTATTCTTCCAATTTTTTCCAGGGTCCCCAAGGGCCACAGGGAATGCATGGAGAAACCGGGCCAAAAGGACCAAATGTGAGTGTAGAGCAGAGGTGGACAAACTGGTTATATAGGGCCACTGTGGGTGAAGGTTTTTGTTCCAACCGATCGAGCACAGACAGTTTAACCAATGAGATTTCTGTAGAAATCAAAAAACACCTGACTGCAATCCACTGATTGCACTTGAAGGACACCAGATTCTGTAAAGGTCCTGTCTCTATGGGTTGGAATGAAAACCGTCACCCACTGCGGCCCTTTGTGCAATAATTTGCACAACCCTGGTGTAGAGCATCACTTTTTAGAATTTACTTTGCTTCAGGTGTTTTTATTATTATGTTTGCTTTACCATAACAACAACAAAATAATTCATTAGGGTCCTCCTGGAAAAGATGGAGTACCAGGTCATCCAGGCCAGAGAGGAGAGCCAGTAAGTCCTTTTTGTTCCATTACGTCCAGATTTTTATCAATGCTTTTTAATGCTGTCCTCAGTCGCAAACAATAAACAAACTAATCGCTGGGAGACAGCATCATAACCTGTAAAACTGGAGATGAGGCAAAAGTTATGACTATCACTGCTGTTATTTATAGGGATTCCACGGCAAAAATGGCCCTCCTGGCCCTCCGGGTGTTGTCGGACAACAGGTAAGTAGATTTCCCCATAAAAGCAGCTATCTCTAGATCCATTTGAATCGCATTACACAAAGTTGGAAACAAAACTGTGCGTATGTGCCTTTTAGGGCAAGACCGGTGAAACAGGGCCAACTGGCAATAGGGGCCATCCAGGTTCACCAGGACCACCGGGTGAGCACGGTTTACCTGGATCGGCTGGAAAAGAAGGAGCCAAGGTGACTAGTTCACGTTGTAACGTCGCCATAATAATTATTTTGGACTGGATGTTTATCACTGTTAATGACTTTAAAATGAAAGCAGACTATATTCTCAATTAAAAAAAACAGCCCAAAGAGTGACAGAAAAGGCTTACCATTGAAATATAGGACGACCCCGATTATAAGATGACCCCCTCTTTTTCAAGCCTTAAGTTGGAATAAAGACTTTTTGAACGCCAAATTCAATTTTTATACACAAAATAAAGAAAGTACATCTGAAACAAATGATTATAACAATATATTCGAGAGAAAAAAGCATGTTATTTTGCCTCATTCAAATCATGCAAAAACTAAATGTAAATTTACCAATCTACTCTGATAAAACAACAACATTGCAATAACTGCATCAACTCCAGTTCTGCACCTAGGAGGACCTAATCTAGGCTAGTTTCTTATCTTGTACTTGCACTAATACTCCATAGGGTGTTAAGCACATTAGTCACTTTTTGTACCTACCACTTATTAATGTTGACTACTGATTTATGTATTACGTATTTATTGATTATTTTTGTTTTCACTTCATGGTGAAGCTTTAACTCTAATTATATTTGTATAATGACAATACAGCAAATTCATTCAATTCAATTAACCATCAAATCATTTGCTTTAAAGGTATCTGGCGTAATCTAGTGTTTTGATTGGGTACAATGTCTAGACCCCAATTTTAAGATGACCAACACTTTTTCAGTCTTATTTTAATGCAAAAAGCATCGATTTATATTCGGGCCAAGATGTTAGGTTTCCTTTCTCATCAGCCCTGGCCCTATCCTCTAAAAATCTTGAAACAGAATGTACTGCAGATTTTTACAGTCTGCTAGTATGCTATCAATCAGCTATGTTGTTGCCATGTGAAGGGTATGTCATTCTCTCGACACATGCTAGCTAGCACAGCACTAATAAGCCAAGCAACATAATTTTGGATCGATCAGTTATCAATATTTGGACATTTGAGGTACGTATATCGGTATTGCCCTGCTTTTAACCCGTCAGCCAATTTGAAGAAATCAATTTATAACTGGGTTATTTTTGCTCAGATGTAGCCACGCCTCTCTCCTGCATGCCTCAGCTATACATAAACTGTCAATGCTGCTCGTTAGGTCGAGGGTTTTGATGTTGTCATATATATATATATATATATATATATATATATATATATATATATATATATATATATATATATATATACATATATATATATACATATATATATACATATATATATATACATATATATATATATACATATATACATATACATACACATATACACATATACACACACATATATACACATACAAATACATTGGACGTGGGTAAATAAGGAGCACAGGACACGTCGAGACTACCAGTGGCGGGGAAATGACAGGTGAACTCAATGGGCAATCACAGGGCCCAATCACACAGGGAAAAAACAAACAGATAACAAAACCAATACCTAACAACGACTGCTGCTTTGAAATTAGCCTCACAAGATATGGTTTTTGGAAGGGAGCCTGCTGTGTTAATGACAATGACAATTGCAGTGTGAATACCTGGTGAATTGACCAAAATGAACAAACATAAGTCATAAATCACCACCGAAGGAATGGAACACTTATTTGAGATCTCATGTGTAATTTTCAGGGAGACTTGGGTCCACCAGGCATACCAGGAAAGAGTGGCCCTACAGGAGTCCAGGGATTTAGGGGAAGCAGAGGGATCACTGGTGCAACGGTACAGCTAGAAATTGCCTTGAAATCTATAGCATTTTTGTCAGATGACTGACTTCATGACACACAAAGAGCCTGATTGCAAAGTCATTTATGTCTCCACGCTAGGGTCCTGCCGGCTTAAAAGGAGGAGAGGGAGTACTTGGTATTCCGGGACTCATTGTAAGTCACATTTCAGGGTGTTCATCCCAGTTTTCTATGTAGCTAAAGCTGTGGTATTAAACTGGTGCCAGATCTGTTTTGTGTGGCCCATGAAAGTAAGTAACAAGCATCAACTTGGTATTTTTTGCTAAAATAATATTTGTGTAAAATTTCTGTAGAAAATACATTTTTTTAAATTAATTAAAAAACATAGGGAATATCGTACTTACAGATTTTTTCATCTTTTATAAAAAAATGTTGTTGTTAAAGAAACCAACACACAAGAAACCATCTCTACTGTTTTAAATTTTATGGTTTAATTTTCTTTTTTTTATTTAAAAAAGTGGGTCAAAGAAAAAAATTGTAAGAAACTTAGAAAAAATAATATGTATATAATAGATCATTCTAAGGTCAGCATTGTCTCCAAACTTGTTGAGTACAACAATTGCTGATGATTTTCTAATCAATTAGGTAATTATTCTTGGCGGATGTCACTTCTCCCTGTCAAAATGGATTGAAAGTTTAGCACCGTTATTACCAGCTAAATCAATTCAATATTTTTGTGGTTTCCCAAAATAATGGCCCTCAGCAAAATGCTAGCGCATTGGAAAAAAGGAAGAAGAAAATCATTCACACTGAAACCATTAATGTATCTCTCAGGGTGCCACAGGTGAAAGAGGAGCTGATGGAGCAGTGGGTGCAATTGGCCAGCCAGGGCGGCCCGGCAGTGTCGGTCCGGCGGGGCCTATGGGAGAGAAAGGCGAACCAGTAAGACGACAAACATTCCAAATTGAATCGATGTGTGAGGATAACCACAATTGTGCTCTGATTCTTTTTTGTTTTTAAGGGAGAAAAGGGACTCGCTGGGCCGGCTGGGCATGACGGGGAACAAGGCCCTGTTGGACTATCAGGACCTGGCGGACCACCTGGCAATCCGGGAGAGGACGGAGACAAGGTATTGGATTGGATTGGATTGGATAACTTTATTCATCCGGATTCGGGAAATTTAATTGTGACAGTAGCAAGAAAAGGCATAGTTATAAGTTAGACAGTACAGTCAAAGGCCGCAGAACAACAAAGCAAAAGCAAAAAGCACAAAGTACAAAGCAAATCAAAGTCAATGGGTTCATTAAGAATCACCAAATCATTAAGACAGAAAAGCAGCAAAAACACAAAAACGAGCTACGAGTTTCGGTAGCAAAAACGGATAGACTCAAAAAGACGTAAAGTTGGACAAAAACTGGAACCACACACAGGAAGTCTTCCACGAGATGGGGAACTTCTGCAGACTGTGACTGAGGTAGAGAATATACAGAGTCACTCTTCCAAGTTTATCCGCACAGTTCCTCAGTAGTCTGGAGCTGAAGAAAACAGCAGCAGGGCAGAACTCCTCGACTCCGTTGCTGGTAAGCGCCGACAGCTCTTCCATCTTATCCCACAATGGAATGGTTGGTCAGAAGCGTTGTCTCTTCTCCCGGCACTTTTGTCCAGTTCCGAAACTCCGGCGGCACCGAGGTGTAGCTCCTTCTGCTGCGTATTGTAACAGCTATTCAATGCTAGTGACAGAAACAACATTGCATACCTGTCAACCTGGGCCAATTCCTCCCCGTATAAATGATTGGAATTCCCCGTATTAAGCAATAGAAAACCGTACAAATGCAACGCGGCACATATTTACTCACATAGAGTGCACGTAAAAGTGTTATGGTCGCGCCGCGTTGTCGTGACGCGACCGTGAATGTATTCGGACCCAAGCGCTATGACTCATAGCTGCTTAAATAACGAAACAGGAAATGATTTAATCATTTCCTGTTTCGTGTGAAAGGGGAATGCATATGCGCATATCATGCTTAAAGCATGACAATATTAGCAGTTGACGATGACGTTTTCGTCTGCTACCAGTGACCGAGACGACCCGGATTAGAGCCGAAATGCGTAAAACGATATCCGTTTTACAAAAAACGTACTTAAAAAAAATCCCGTACAAAAGTTGTTATACGGCGTACACAATTTGAAATGATCAAAAAACGTATAAAATACGGGAAAAACATATAAGTTGACAGGTATGACATTGCTTTGTGAGGGGTAGTGACTTATCACTCGTGTAGTAGCCTCAAAGTTCTCTTTTTGGTAAGAAAAAAATCCTCTCCAATTTTGGGCTTGGAAGAGTTACATTTTTATTGCTATTGATGATGATTTATTGATTTCTAATTATATGATTTTCAAGAGTGTTTTTCCAGTCACTAGTAGATGTCAAACCCATTATTTCATAAATAATAAAATCCTTCCTTTTTGGACACATCTACATCAAATTCTAATTATTAAAATGATTTCTACTAATAGTCTCTAATTGTTCACAGCCAAGATAATTTACATATCTTTACATATTACAGTTGTATGAAAAAGTTTGGGAACCCTGATCATTTTGAAGTTTTGCTTTTAAACCATTTTATTGTTTGGATCAGCAATTTCAGTTTAGGCAACCCGACAGAACAATTACATCAATAATTAGTAGATCCCCTTTTTGCAGAATAAACAGGCTCCAAACGGTTTCTATACCTTCTAATAAGGGTCTGGAATCTGGTTCAAGTTATTTTTGACCATTCTTCTTTACAAAACATCTCCAGTTCAGTCCGGTTTGATGCTTTCTGAGCATGGACAGCCCGCTTTAAATCACACCACAGATTTTCAAAAATATTCAGTTCTGGGGACTGAGATGGCCATTCCAGAACATTGTACTTGTTCCTGTGCATTAATGCCTTAGTACAGGGGTGGCCAAGTCCAGTCCTCAAGAGCCCCTATCCAGTCTGTTTTCCATGTCTCCCTCCACCAATACACCTGAATCAAATAATCAGGATCGGTATGAAGCTTCTAGACAGCTTGCTGGTGAGGTGATCATTTGATTCAGGTGTGATAGAGGAGGCAGATATGGAAAACAGACTGGATAGGGGCTCTCGGGGACCGGACTTGGCCACCCCTTATTTACAATGACCGGCCATTACCATGTTGGTAAATTATTATTTTTTTAAATGAAATGAAAAAAATAATATTCTTAACTTTTCAGCCTGGTTAGATTGTGTGTTGATAGGCTATGCTCAATCCATTTTAAGAAAGGACAGTGTTGAGCTAGAACTTTGCACCTCTTCGCGCATAAGACTGTTGACCTGTAAGAGTGAAAAGATGACAAACTCGAGCTTTCTTTGTTAACTTTTGCAAAGGGAGAAGGTCAGCCGTCCTCTGCAATGCGCTAAGACTTCTGACCTTTCTGCAGTTTGCAAGCTTTTGAGCACATAAAAACCACCCACGCCTTCAGTTACAGTTGAACCGTTAATGGCTCTCGAGGCCTGGACTTGGCCACCCTTGCCTTAGTAGAATTTGAGCAGTGTTTAGGGTGAAGTATCCAGCCCTGGAGCAATTTCAATTTGTCACTGATTCTTGAATATTGTTCATAAGAATCTGCTGATACTGACTGGAATCCATGCAACCTTCGACTTTATTTGACCAAAATGTGTGTGCGTGCATGCGCGTGTGTGAGCGTGTGTGCGCGTGTGCGTGTGTGCACGCGTGCGCGTGTGCACATGTGCGCACGTGTGCACGTGTGCGCGTGTGTGTGTGCTTGTGTGTGCGCGTGTGCTTGTGTGTGCGTGTGTGTATGTGTGTCATCGTTTACCTTCAACCTGCACAAGGGACTAAAGATGGAAATTAGCCCTCAGCTACAATCTTACACGTTTACATATGTTCATCTCATATTTCTCACCTCATTTTCTTAACCGCTTTATTCTCATTAGTGTCATTGGGGGTGCTGGAGCCTATCCCAGCTGACTCCAGGCCAGAGGTGGGGAACACCCTGAATCGGTTGCCAGCCGATCGCAGGGCACAAGGACACGGAAAAACCTACACACTCACACCCATACCTAGGGGCAATTTAGAGTGTCCAATCAGCCTACCATGCATGTTTTTTTGGAATGTGGGAGGAAACCGGAGTACCCAGAGGAAACCCACGCAGCCCCAGGGAGAACATTCAATCTCCACACAGGTGGACGTGACCTGGATTTGAACCCAGGACCCCAGAGCTGTGAGGCCGACGCGCTAACCACTCGCTCCACCGGGTCTCCCTAGATAAACAGATAAAATGCTAAACAGCTTATACGCGGAGGCGGCTAATATGCGACAAAATACGGCATTTAACTGAAAATCCCAATGGTTTATATAGGAAAATCTTGAAAATGATCAGGAGTGCCAAAATTTTGTCATACAACAGTTTTTAGTTTCTCTGCTACATTAGTTACACTGCTTCCATACAAATGATATCACGTAAAGATACAGTATTCATTTATCATCCATACTGCTTATCCCCACGAGGGTCACGGACGGTTTTCTAGCCTATCCCAACTAACTATGCGAGAGGCAGATTACGCTGCTAAACTGGTCATCAATCAGCCATACAACACAAATCGAGATAGACAACCAACCGCACTCACAATGACACTGCCATCGAGCGAGAATCAATCCCACGCTTGCTCGCACCGAAGTCAGCCGAGTGAACCAATCAGCCGCCATGTATTTTTTCTGCATTTTTCTCGTAATATTACATAAAATTACATACAACTACGACTTTTTTGTAGTGTTACGTACAGTTAAGTAGCACTGTAGTTTTACTTTAATCTCATCATATGTTGTAATATGACCATGTATAACATTTTCTGCTAATATTAGAACTTCCTTTTGGGTTTATTACAACATATGACTTTATTCTCGTAATATCACAAATTAAATCTTGTATTGTTCTGAATTTATTCTCATAGTTTTTTGTCCTTTGTGTCTTATACTCCTTTCGCATAACTTCACTCTGTATTCTTATTAAGGTTAAGACTGTGCATTTGTTTCCACAGGGTGAGACAGGAGGGCCGGGTCAGAAGGGAAGCAAAGGAGACAAAGGAGAAGCAGTGAGTATGAATTTCATTTCAGTAATCTCAATTTTATGCAAGTGATTGCATCAGTGGAAAGAAGAGGACATCCTGGCTCATAATTGGTTTGAGTTAACTCATGATGATAAGAGTTTGCCTGTACAAGGCACCCTGCCACTATAACGAGCAGATGGCTTTTAATAATGACTTTAGCAAAAGTTTTGAGCAGTTGCTCTGCATTTTAGGGACCTCCAGGACCTATTGGCATCCAAGGACCCACAGGACAACCAGGACTGACTGTAAGTGAATCCAATACATGGCATGCATCGGCACTCATAAATAGTATAATTTTTTGGGGGCTCCTGATTTAGATACCTGGCTATGTGCCGATACTGTATCAACACGTTGTATATATATATATATATATATATATATATATATATATATATATATATATATATATATATATATATATATATATATATATATATATATATATATATATCAACAAATGTTCCTTTTTACAGCACTGCCAGTTTGTTTCCTTGGACTCACACATAATTACACAGTGGCGGTCGGTGCATTTTCTCGTAGCGCCTTCAACGTATCAATCCAACCCTCAAAAACAATGTTATGGCTATAAAACCTTTACTGCAGCTAGAGCTGCGACACATAAAAAATAATCAATAAATCAATGCACAAAAATGGGGTAAAATCCACTTCCTAGCAGCATTTCATGATTAAATACAAATACTGGAGGTTTTCACACATCAAAACCAGGCCAGGGGGGCGATTTTCCCGGGAAAAGACAGCGATGAACGTCAATGGCGTACGGGCAAACATTGCCCGAAAATGGGGTAAAATCCAGCCGAAAACAGCATTTATTGATTAAATACAAATACTCGAGCTTTTTAGACATCAGAACTTGGCCCAGAGTATCATTTCCCCGGTAAAAAGACAGCGATGAACGTTGATACATCCATACGTGAAATGACAAAAATGCACTAAAATTAGGTAAAATCCACTTCCTAGCAGCATTTATTGACTGAATACAAATACTGGAGCTTTTGAGACATTACAACCAGACCAGGGGGGTGATTTCCTCGGGAAAAGACAGCGATGGACGTCAATGGCGAAACGGCAAAAATTAAACTGGGGTAAAATCCACATCCTAGCAGTATTTAGTGATTAAATACAAACACTGGAACTTAAATACAAACACTGGAGCTTAAATACAAACACTGGAGCTTTTCAGATATCAGAACCGGGCCCTCAATTGAAATATTATTTAGGAATATAGCCATATTATACTCACCAAAAATTCTTTTTAACTGTACACAATATCCATCCTCCTTTCTTTCTTCCTTCTTTCCTATCGCCATCAAAGCTAATGATGAAAGTCGAGCCTGTCCTGTCATATTTCAGGCATAATCCGTTTGAAAATGGCTTTAAATCAACACAACAATATACTATTTGCTTGTGCAGCTAAGTTAGCGCACTGAAAGTGCCGCACACACCATTTTCCCGGCTGTAACAGGCTTGCTAGCTTCGGAGTTGACCGCCCTTTCTTAATTATGTCCATTTTTTTCTGGAAAAGTGCGTCTGGAAAATAGCTTTGTGAGCAATCAGAATCCATTTGTTTTTGCTTCTGTGGGTGGAGTTTGCGATCTCTGGCTGCCTCCACATCCGGGCTTTGGCCCGCCTACTAGCCAATCATAGTTGGTGAAAGCAATGACGTATCCCAGCCAGCAAAATGCTAACACCTATGAAAAATCATTGTGGGGTTGCCAACTCGAAATATGATTGGTTAAAAGCAACAGTCTTGTTTAATGCAGCAGACCCCGCAGAACTGATTGTGAAGGCTTTGAGGCAGATCTGATCTGGCAACAAATAATGGCTGAAATGTGATTGGTTAAATGCTTCAATATGAAAACACACATCTGGAAGCAGTGCAACCAGGGGGAAAAGCAATGAAAGGAAGCTAACAGACAATTTGGAATTTGGAAAGTATAGATGGACAAAATATAATATGATTCAGATATTTCTTAGGCCAGCAGAGAAGGCCTTGAAGGCCCTGATGGCCCGCCACTGTAATTACATAATTTTTATTCTGAATCTGTACTGATACTGTTATCAGACCTACAGAGTACTCAGAAGAGATCTTTCGATTTGATTCACTATGTTGATCTGGCTTTATGAGTTTCAGGGTGCAGATGGCGAGCCAGGTCCTTTTGGACAACAGGGAATGAATGGCGCCAAAGGAGATGAGGGACTGAGAGGGTTTAAGGGACAAACTGGTGCTTCCGGCCTACAGGTAAGTAGGATGACCGAGAAAATGATTTCGTATTAACTATACGATAATTAATTAAGCATCTAAATCTGTCTTTGTTTGCAGGGAATGCCAGGACTGACAGGCGAGAAAGGAGAAAGTGGGCATGTGGGCTCTATGGTAAGCTAAATTCATGAATGTAACTTTCACATTCATTTAACTCAATAGGTCCCATTGACAAATGTTTTATCACTGTTGCCCATTCTTTTCAAGTGGCCTTGATATCTACTAGTAATTGAACTCATTTAAAGACTTTTTAAATACATTTTTAACGATCGCTGCCAGCCCTTCCGAGTCAAAATGGATTGGATGTAGGTGGCAACCAATGAGTTAATTATTTTATTTTAATGAGTAAAAAGCAAAAAAGTACATTAAAACACATATGCCCACTTGACAAAATAATATGCAGTTGTACCTCTACTTGTAATGTATTATTTTCAGAACTTTCACAAGTTAAATTTTAGAGCAGTACTTTATATGTCAATTTTCTAATTCGTTCCACGGGCCTCACAAAACTACCAACTAAACCCTTTAAAAGTGATGAAAGTGTCCAAATTTTGGAGCAAAAGAAACACGCGTAAATGAGAGAAAATGATCATAAAATTATTCAATAAGCCATTAAAATGAATAATAAACATGCAAAATCTATTCGTGTTGAAGCGCAGGTGCGCAAGTGTCAGCAAGCTAACATTAGTCAACAGAGACAGAGGGTAAACAGAGATGAACATACCGCTAATAAACCTAAAATTAAGAATTCAAAACAACATTAAATTAAACTTTTAATCTTATTCATTAACATTTTGTTATTTCGTTGGCATTTAATTTTTCACTTATTTTATTTATCGCCACTGCTTCTTACCTGTTTGGATTTAAGATCTTCTTCGGCAGTGCTTGTTGACGGACCCTTTGAGAAAAATCGATCTAACGACAATTGCCTTTGATGGCTTCGTAATGTTTTTAAAATGGACAAGACAAACGGAAACTTTATCAAATTTCTCCCCCATTTTTTTCTGATTTGTGGTATTGGAATGGCGTCTGATTCCTCCTCAGCCGCTTTCTCGCTGAATTCCTCATGTATTGCTGGCCATTGCATTAACTCACTGACCACCAGCCCCATCGCCTACCCCCACGACACAATTTCGCCCATCTCAGGCTACGGTTCAGGTTGAGGCTCGACAGTGAGTCCGTCGAAGGCACTCGACCACAGCTTCTTCCAAGCATAAGTTAATGCACACAACAGCGAATGGCGGTAAAAATAACAGAAACTTTAAAATGGGAAGTTGTTGTTGTGAGACAGCCAATGAGAGCCCAGTTGAGTGAAGTGAAATTGTCAAGCAAGGAGCAATGCATCCGCGACAATTTCAAAATAGAATAACGGATACATGAAATGTTTTGACGTTTCCGTAACTTGTGTCTCGTTTTCGTGTCTTGCGGCACACGTTTTCTTACCTAGAGGCATTTGTAAGTAGAGGTACGACTGTATTATTTCTTGTATGCTTCAATTTGTATTCATCCTTGCTCAGGATAGATATTTTTCATGAATTGTATTCCCCTCTTCAATGCTAGTGACAGAGATAGATGTCAAATCTAAATCAAACTTAAATAATAAAAAAAAGGTTATTGGACCTTTAGTCCAAGTCCTCTTGATCAGATTCGAGAAGCATTTTCTTGTACAAATATTGCTGTTGTTGTTGTCTTGACACTGTCAAGACAATTCCTTTTTTTATTCCTTAGAGTCAGGAGCAGGTGTCTTAGTTCACTTCTTTTGTCCCACTTTTAACCGCACGACGGACCCCATTAACATTAACGAGGCATAACACATTATACGACACTCATTGGCTTTAACCATAGACGTCCAATCCATTTGGACATGGATTCTAAATGAATCGGATGTTTAACCGCATCAATGGAAATAACAAGTAGTAATGAGCATATACAGCCAGTTCTTCTAGTTTAAATGAATTGGACGTTCATCCTTGTTAGTTGCAGTCAATGAGTTAGATACCATGAAATATAACACGCACACACGCATCAAGGGTGGGATCAAGGATTCGATTCCCGGTCCGGATCTTCCTCTGCAGCGTTTGTATGTTCTCGCTGGGCTTGCGTTGGGTTTGCTCGGCTACCCCGGTTTACTACCACATCCCAAAAACATGCAGTGTAGGCTGATTGAACACTCTAAATTCCGCCTAGGTATGAGTGTGAGCGTGAATTGTCTTCTTGTGCCATGCAATAGGCTGGGCACCAATTCAGGGTGTCCTGCGCCTGGTCCGCATAGTTAGCTGGGATTGGCTCCAGCACCCCCCATGACCCTCGTGTGAATAACCGGTTTGGAAAATGAATGAAAAAATAACATTTAAAAAATTTAATATCATAGAGACCTGGGCATGACTTTTTAGGTACTCTAGGCGCACTAAATACTAACTCAAAATGTGATGTCCGTAATGTGGACGGAATGCCCTTATAGGGTCAGGTTTTCCTTATTATTATGTTTTTTTGTTTTGTGTTTTTTTTCATAAAATTTCCCCAAAGGTCTGAGCAAGATCCTCTTGTAATTCACATATTTTGATGGCTATCGATGTCAAAATCAAGGCGAGCTCATTTACCAACACTGAATCAACACGGCATCAGTCGCTGCCAGTCAAAATAGATAGAATATGTAAATCTATCACCGTCAATGGCACCCAATCAGTTAACTTTTTAGTGCCATTGACCCTGAGCCCAAATCATCCTTCTGAAGTTTATCACTAGTAGACATTAAATCCCTCCACTGACATTGGTAGACATCGGATTCATTTGAAGTGGGAGGGTGGGACTTTGCCAGCATCCTGACTTCAAATGGACCGTGTATCTAGTGCGGCCATTGGCAGCCAATTTGCCCACTACAGCATGATATTGGGCAGTGCCATTGACGATGATATGGGATCACGTTGTGTCTAATAATCTTTCTGCTGTGAATTTAAATTAATTTGTCACCAGTTTACATCCAATTCTTTTGAAGGGGGGCTGATTATTCACAGCACAAAGATGATTGCCACATGTTAAGATGTTTATCATCTTGAATGGCGCAGAAAGATTTAAACAATAAGACTTATTTATTTTCTTTCCTTTCTGTACTACCGAAAAAGGCATGAAGCCTTTTTGGGGGAAAATTATAATTGAGTTGATGCATTTTAGCATCGTGACTATAGCAGAAGAGGTGGTCTGCTGACGAGAAAGGAGGAAGACGCTGTGACAACTGCTAATCAAATTAGCCTCTCAGCCTTGGCTGACTAATGAGTGTCCTCTTTTGTGACAGCTATCTCAGAGCGCCGTCAAGCATAAATGCACGCTCTGCGATATTCTCCGCAGCCCCACCACTTCCACTACCAAGTTATGTAGTAATATTGAGCCAAAACAAAAGGACCGAGTCATAAAGTGGGAGCCTGCCAGGGATACTCGAGAGAGCTCTGTGTGCCCGAATGTTATGGATCAGGACTTGTCACTAGTATCCCTACTGGAATAATTTCCGTGTGTTCCTTTCTGTATGTGGAGCACAAAAAATGATCAGGTTTATTCTAATAAAACACAGTGCATTTGGAATTAATTGCTTGGCCCACTACAGCATGGTATTGATCAGTCCGATGACGTTGCGGCCAACTCTTGGCTGCGAGTTCCTGCTCGTAATGGCTTTATTGAGTGCATACTCTGCAAAGCTAACCTCCCTATATATAATATTGGTATTTTTTAGTCCACTTTTTCAGCAGTCGCGGCCCGGTGGTGCGAATGGTTAGCGCGTTGGCCTCACAGCTCTGGGGTCCTGGGGTCAAATCCAGGTCAGGTCCACCTGTGTGGAGTTTGCATTTTCTTCTGCGTGGGTTTCCTCTGGGTACTCCGATTTCCTCCCACATTCCAAAAACATGCATGGTAGGCTGATTGGACAGTCTAAATTGCCCCTATTTATGGGTGTGAGTGTGTATGGTTGTCCGTCTCCTTGTGCCCTGCGATGAATTGTGTGAAAATCAACAGGAAGTGACCAAAGAATGGCCCAAAATCGATTTGAAGTGCCCCAAAAGGAAAGGGGTAAAACTGTAAATCCCCTAAAATCAACAGGGAGTGACATGCAGGATTTCATGGACAAGGAGAGGGAGCATTGCTACCCTCAGATTTTTTTTCTTTTTTTTTAATAATAATAAGATGAAGACAGAAATAGTGTCAGCAGGGCAAATGAGAAAAAAAATCATAGGTTAACAACATGTCTGAATGTCTTCATTGTGTCACGAATGGTAAGACGGTACTTTCCTGGGGCTTTAGTAGGTGCTGAGGACAGGGGAGGCTTAAATATTACATTATTAATAAGGGGGGGCGAGCCCAGTGATGAGTGGTTATCGTGTCGGCCCCAGAGTTCTGAGATTTCGAGGTTTCGATCACATGTCCCGACCTTTCTTTGTGGAGTATGCATGTTATCCCCAGGCTTGCGTGTGTTTTCTCCAGGTATTCCGGTCTCCTCCCACATCCCAAAAACATGCATAGTAGGCTGGTTGGACAGTAAATTTCCCCTAGCTATGAGTGTGAGCGTGATTGGTTGTCCGTCTCCCTGTGCCCTGCCATTTCAGGGTGTCCCCCACCTTATCCCCATACATATTTAGCTGGGATAGGCTCCAGCACCCCCAGCGACCCTTGTGAGGATAAGCAGTGCAGAAAATGAATGATTGAATAATTAATAAGGGTGTTTAAAAAATAGTCAGCCATTCACAGGGCACAAGGAGACAAACAATCATTCACACTCACACTCATACCTAGGGGCAATTTAGAGTGTCCAATCAGCCTACCATGCACATTTTTTGGAATGTGGGAGGAAAACAGAGTACCCGGAGAAAACCCACGCAAGCCCAGGGAGATGCAAACTCCACACAGGTGGACCGACCCGGATTTGAACCCAGATCCTCCGCTGTGAGGCTGACGCGCTAACCACTTGTCTTGCCTCCCTGTTTGTTTATTTGGAATGCTTTTGACCTGTCTTTTTTTAAGATTGTTCTTTATTAAGTGATATAGTAAATCATTTAAGTTTTTTTTTTTTAAAGCTTATAATGAAGGCCATATATTGTAAATTTTCATGCTTTTCCAATGTTTATAACATTAAAAACACACTGACTACTTAACATTTGAATTGATGATTTTAGTGATTGTTTTAATCAATGAACAGATATAGGCCTATAATGCAAAAACAAAAACAAAATTCCCTGTGTGAATGGATTTTAACAAATATACTCTACTCCAGACACAAAAATAAACAGTTAAAACAGTATGCCAGCAAAAAGCCCCCACATGTAAAAAAATAAGTAATTTTTGGTCTTCTAACGTTCGCCAAATACTCCAATAACTTGTGCTTTTGGAAGCAGCTGTGGTGAAATGCTTGCTTTTGTGCACCAGCTCTTGAGGGTAGCAATTATACTGTACTTTTCCATACCCCACTTAACTATGAGCTGGAGCTATTTAATACTAGCAATGATGAGTACTTACTTTTCTGAAAAACCTTCGCTGTAGGCCACCAATAAATGTGCAAGCAAGTTTGAAATTGAAACAGAATAGAATTTCAGTAATGTAGACAGACCCTATATGGTCAAGTGTAATGGACTAATTTATGGTAGATAAGGTGCTCTCAACTGTAAACAAGGAATTGACAAATATACAACCATTATAATGGCCACCCCATGGTGCAGTGGTTCTTCCGCCTGACTATGGTGCAGGCAGTCTGGGTTCCATTCCCACTCAGTCGCAGTGTGATTCTGAGAGTAAGTGGTTGTCTGTCTCTCTATGTGCCCTACGGCTGAATGGCAAGCAGTCTACAATGTAGTAGTCTGCTTTTCGCCTGAAGACAGCTGGATTAGGCGCTAGCCATCCCCGCAACCCTTTTGAGGATGGGGGTTGTAGAAGATGAAAACATGAAACAACCATTATAATTAAAATATGTTGACGGGTAATCTGAATACTTATTAACTCAAATTCTAGCTCTATTAGATCAAATTTGCTGTGAGATGTTTTGTGAAAACAAATTTAAAAATTAGCCTAGCGATGCCACTTGTACAGTAATACCTTGACATATGAGAAATTTGAGATAAGAGGAAAATTTCGAGCACATTTTCGCCCTGAGATACGAGACAAATTTAAAATTCAAATACGACGAGGCCCATTTTCAAGCTGCTCAGTAGTATTCATGATGAGAGGGAGGGGCTTATTTTAATATGAATAAAAGAGAAACCGTTAGCAGAATCTGCGAGGAATTGAAAGTAAAGCAAGCAGCTGAGAAAGGGGATACTTCGACGGGAGTTGTGGCTGGTTCGATAACTTTAAAAAACAAACTGGGGATACACTCGTTTGTGAGGCGGGGAAGCAGCTAGTTCCGACTCGAAAGCCATGGCGTCAACACTGGTACACAGCCGATTGGTCGCCGGTCTTTTGGTCGCCGATCTTTTGGTCGCCGGTCTTTTGGTCGCCCGGAAAGTAAGTGATAATGACCATTTAAATCGTTGCTCAAATTCCCTAAATACAAACTGC
Organism: Stigmatopora argus; assembly: GCF_051989625.1. Taxonomy (NCBI): domain Eukaryota; kingdom Metazoa; phylum Chordata; class Actinopteri; order Syngnathiformes; family Syngnathidae; genus Stigmatopora; species Stigmatopora argus. The sequence goes on from NC_135400.1 coordinate 3,681,586, forward strand.
GAATTACTATTTAGTCATACTTAATGCCCTAGTATTTATTAGGCTAAAGAAAAGCTCCAAATTTCCTGGACTTTTATTGTTTTTTGTTGGAGAACTTGTTAAGACCCTGACTGACGTAGGTTCTTAAAGGGACAACGCATGTACATACAAACTCTTATACACTCACACGTCGGCTCAGTGAAACTGCTCTTGGCCATTGTTGGCTTTTATTGATGCATAGACCGTGTTGTTTTACCTTGTTTTGTCGCCAGTCTTTTGGTCGTCGGTCTTTTGGTCGCCGGTCTTTTGGTTGCCCGTTGTCGCGATCGGGGCGACCAAAAGACCGCGACCAAAAGACCGGCGACCAAAAGACGGCAACCAAAAGACCGGCGACCAATCGACCGCACACGGTTAACACCTTTGCCTCATTTATAGCACAACAAGGTTACATCCATTTTTAAGTGTGTATAGTAAGCGAAGTTAATTTAGGTTAAAATTTATGTTGTTACGTAGTGTCACAAAAGTGTAGTGAACCTAACATGTGAAGTCTCCTCCGCCGTTAGCCGTTACTGTCAGTCTCAAAGGGAAGAACTTGGAACAATACTGTAGACAATAGTGTCACATTATATTGCAGATCATAACCACTAGATACCAGGTACTTGTTACATTGTGAGTGTAAGTGGTGAAGTAGAACAATTAAAAACATGTATTTTTATTGTAATATCCCATTTTTAGGTGTGTGTTTTCAGAGGGTGGGAAGAAATTAAATTTGTATTTAGTTATTTTAAATTGGAAAAATTGACTTGAGATACGAGTAAATTGACATACTAGCTCAGTCGCGGAACACATTAAGCTCGTATCTCAAGGCATTACTGTATTTTAGTTTGCCTAGTGACATTGGGTGTAATATGGTGATTTGAATCTTCACAGGGACCCCCAGGACAACATGGACCCCGAGGCCCACAGGGCCTAATTGGTGCAGAGGTAATAGAATCGGAATGTTTGTTTTTAAAAATGCTTTTATGATCTAATATAAATTCAAATGAAGGTATCGCTTCTAGACAATCCATTGTTAGTGAGAGAATTGACACTGAATGCAAATGTTTAAGTGCTGTTGACGATGCTAGATGTCCAATCAATTTTGACTGGGAACTTTTGTTAATTTGTCCCTCCCAATCAAATTTTATTGGACGTCTAGCACCGTCAATGGCAGCTAATGATAAGTGCGTGCTCTACGTAATCTTAATTGCAATACACTTAAAAACAACTCATTTTAGTGTTCACCAACACAGCTGGAAAAGCATACATATTTAGGGGTATGCCATGAGATGCGACACATCTTGACTGTCGCATGCATGACTGAGTGAGTCATCAATGAAACCTAATTCACTATCTAAGGCATAAAAATATTCAAATTAACATTGTGGCCTCCACTATGATGACCACCTAAACTGATAGCCAAAGCAGGAGCTCTATTAAAAAGTTGGAATAAGGTCTCCAGGATGTGAATATTAGTAGCTTGACATTCCGTGTCATCTCAACAAATCTGAGATAATTTATTTTTAAATTGAAGGTAGATATTAGGGTGAAGTGAAAGGGGTCGGATATCAATGTTATCAAACCTTCATTCAATTGTATTTTCGATCAATTTTTGCCATGACCATTGATGTGCATCCAGGACACCAGGGTAAAGGAAACACTATGGTATGACAGGGCAAAGAGCCCAGTATAAAGACATAATCGCACAGTTTTAGTTACAGCTTCATTAAACATTTACAACTACTTGACTGTAAATTCTAAGAGGAAGTTATATTTACCCAGGTAATGGCTATCCATCTGCATGTAGTGTCTCAATCTGATTAATTATTCAACATCGAAGTGCAGTGAGGCATCATTCATAAATGGACAAATGCGTTCTTGTGTAATACTGCGTTGGTGGGATGATGTGAGGTAATGTGTTGCATTTGTGTATCCTTTCTCAGTTCGTCTAAAGCAGGTTTGTGAAAAGTATCAAAGTCTCTGGTTATGATGTTTGATCGCTAAAGTAACAATACTTAGTAGTTATTTGTTTTTGAACTACCACAGGTCTTTAGAAATTTGTGGTCATTGGGGTAAATTTGATTTTGAGCTACCATTTATTGTAATTCTGAATGGAAGATAAGGCAAATGTGAAAGCTGTTAACTCATTAGCTGCCATTTTAGGCATTAGATACGTAAGTGAGTAAAAGATCATTTGCTGCCAACCTCTTTAAATTAAATGGATTGGCTGTCTACTCATTATGAACCCATATTTTAGTTTCACTTCAGTTATTAAGAGCCCCATGATTGGCCGTCTATCATAGTCAATGATGCTAAAAGAGTTAATAAACAGTTTACTTTATTATTATTATTTTTTAAATCAAACCCATGATAACTATCCAGGGACCTGTGGTAGTGTAAAAACAAATAGCTATTAATACTTTTTGCAATCAAATACGGCATCCAGATACCACATTTCAGCAGCAATGTTTACATTTTCTTTGACACCTTTGACAATATGGCATAATAGCTATTTTTTATTTGTCGACATATTGGTGCTGCTATTTTAAGTACTATAATCCTACACCTTGTTAAGAAAAGATAAAATCGCTTTGCAATCATATTTCAGAATGAGAGCTTCTGAAACAAGGAGATGAAAAAGAGCCATATTTTATTGCAGTGCTGAATATTTTAAAGGTGTCCTTGTTTTTATTAGGTTATGTTCTGTCTTTCAGGGCACAGCGGGCATCCCGGGCGGGGTTGGTCAACCAGGATCTAATGGAGAGAAAGTTAGCCTATCCTTTCAGCAAAAACACATATCTTTATTTTTTTTATGTCACCAACTCGTTTTCCTTTTTAGGGTGAGGACGGCGAAACCGGAGACATAGGGCCAGTTGGCGATTCTGGTACTGCGGTGAGTCAATATAACATTTTCACATCTATTTTAGCCACTTCTGTGACATCCTCTTCTGATGTTCAGGGTGTAAAAGGAGACATAGGGGAGAAAGGAGACTTTGGACTATCTGGTTCGTCAGGACCTCCTGGAATTCGAGGAACACCGGGAGACGATGGACCTAAGGGCAATGTTGTACGTTGAGCACTTTTATATTTATATGATGAAGTGAAACAAGTATTATGATTTTTTTAGCTAGCTACTGACTAAGCTACTTTTCAAGGGCCCTGTTGGATTCCCAGGAGATACTGGACCACCTGGAGAAATTGGTATCACTGTAAGCAACTAAATCCCCTTTCCAATGCACGACTCCGCACTAATTTCCATTAACATTGGTAATTATAATTGGCTCTGAATCCTATAATTATTTTTTTTGTCATAACTGAGCACATTATAGTTGTTTTTATTCCGAGGTCCATTTTGAGTGTTGGCTGGCTGCTATCAACAATAGGCAGTAGCCGGGAAACACCCGGAATTGGTGGGCAGCCAGTTGCAGGGCACAAGGAGACAGACAACCATTCACGCTCACACTCATACCTCAGGGCAATTTAGAGTGTTCAACCAGCCTATCATGCATGTTTTTGGAGGAAACCCATACAAGGACGAGTAGAACATGTAAACCCCACCCTGGAATGTCCCAATGGGGGATTGCATCCTCGATCTCCGAACTGTGTGGAGATGCTAACTATTTTCCATTATGCAGCTCCTCCATTTTTTTCCCCAAAAAAGGAGTGATTTTTTTTCATTTTATATTTTGAAAATATATTTATCTAAACACATTGTTAATAAATTTAAAATTGGATATTCATCATCCTCAATATTTAATATGGACAGTAGAAACCCTATGCAAAGCTTATTTTAGCATGAAACCAAGGCACACAAATTACTTTTGCGGGCCACACAAAAGTATGGCAGTCTGAATTTGGCCCCTGTCTGCCAGTTTGGCACCTGTTATTTTTATTCATAATAATTATGCCCATTTAGGGTAAAGATGGTGGACCTGGACCTAAAGGTGATGACGGAGAAACAGGCAAAGCGGTGAGTTTTTTTTAGGTCATTGTATGATTATTTATTTTAGATCTGTACCAATATTTGGAATTAAATTACCATCTGCAGGGACCTGCAGGTGCCTCTGGAGAGCCAGGTCCCCCAGGACCTCCTGGCCGAAGGGTTAGCTTAACATTTAATGTGCATTTTCACATGTTTAAAAAGTAATCTTTCCATTGACATACTATTGAATTCCCTCTTTCAGGGTCACTTAGGCACTGCAGGAATCGAAGGGAAGCAAGGAATGAAAGGAGACAAGGTGAGCGTGATGACTTATAGCTCAGTAGTCAATATGTTTTCATTTTCTGATGAGTCTTATTTGCTTGGTAGGGAACAACGGGTAACCAGGGCACAGTGGGTAGGACGGGCCCCGTGGGACCGCAAGGCCATCCAGGGAAGTCTGGTCCCAATGGCCTTTATGGCATCCCAGGCCCTGCGGTCAGTACACAACATTTCAATCCATGAAGTAACACTTTATTTATTGTGTAACCGTGCATTCATTTCTTGTATCACAAGGGTGAGCAAGGGTTAACTGGTTCACAAGGACAAGCTGGACCACCCGGACCAATGGTGAGATCCTTACATAGAGCTAGGGCGCAATTTAATCGAATCCCTTATTTTTAACCATTTTTAACCTTACTGACGGTGGAAGATGTCCAATCCCAATCACAGTCAAAAGGCATTGGACGTCTACTGCCGTGAATGGTAGGCGATTAGTTAAATGAGTGCCCTGTAAGGGAAAAAAAACTAAACAAAAAAGTCAGACTTGTTGCATGAAAGGCTCTATATAATTGTTGAGAAAAGTTGCTAACTAAAATGTGATATTTGTTAAAAAAAGGGACCACCCGGACTTCCAGGATTGAAGGGGGACACTGGAATAGAGGGAGAAAAAGTAAGAATTCTCATGAAGATAGATTATCTTGTTGGAGACAAAGCTTAACCATGTGTCTGCATGCAGGGTCATGGTGGGTTGCTTGGCCTAGTGGGCCCCCCAGGAGAACATGGTGAGAAGGGGGACAGGGGCCTGCCTGGCATTGATGGAGTACATGGGCCTAAGGGAGATGAGGTATTAAGGTTTGGAACATTGAACATATACATAGGGTGCCTTGAGATATGAACATCAATGTGTAATAACTTGTTAAATTTCCTCTGTTACATTTACCTGAGTAACTTTTTGCGAAAAATATACTTGAAATGGTAGTTTTACCACAGAACACTTTAAAATCTTACTTGATTAAATGTGTGAAGAAAGGCTACTCTTGTGCCGCTACATTATAGTAATCGAGAAACGTAGCAACAGTGACTACATAACTCCATTATTGGCACAACCGCCGGTGAACACAAAGTTGGACTCAAATGCACGAGATAGGGCCAGACCGGAGGCAATTCGACATGGAGATAAACACGGGTCAGTACAAGGAATCAAGACAAAATACCTGATTCCAAAAACATGGACAAACTAAACTCAAAACAATAAACACAGATGATCGTTGTGGCTTAGCTTCCAACACAAAGCATGCACTGGCAAAAAAAACACTGTAACCGAGGGGAATATAAGGGCTAGGGATAATGACAAACAGGTGTTGAGAAGCTCATTGGAAGAGGAAAGCTACCATAGTGACAACAGATAAACACACCAACCTACCAAAATAAAACAGGATATTACATAAATCAACGCCGATGACTGCAACGTGTAACAGATATACCAATCAGACATAACAATACAGGCACTCCACCATGACCACACGAGCTTGCAGTCACAAGTTGCAATGTGCTGAGAAACAATACAAAACAAACTACCCAGGATATTTAAAAGAAATACATTGTAATGGGGGACAAAAAAATAAAACATTAAAAAATTAAAAACGGCCAAAGTCTCAGGACCTTGGCCTCAAAGACACAACATTTTTCACTTGCATCATGCGTTTGACCAGTTACAAAATGCATTGTCTTCTGTATTTGCCACAACAAGCGTACATTTCAAAAAACTCAAATTTGTTTTTCCTCAATGATCTTTTATTTTGTCTGTCTGATGACGTTGTTATAAAAATGAATCAAACATTATAAGCAGTTAGTCCTTCTAGTATTCTTCTAAATATTCTATTTAGCAGATACTTTTTACTTGTATTTTAGTATTTTTTTTTCCGATGACTACTTTTTCTTGGACTTTAGTAATATGTTGAGGAAGACTCATGCATGTAATCGTATTTTCTCGCATATTGCCCGCCTCCGCGTATAAGCCGTGCCCTTAAAATTGCCTTAAAATCATTGAATTTTACGATTCTTCTCATATAAGATGCCCCCCGATTCACAATTTTCACCTCCCTATTCATGGTGTTATTAGGGAGTACGAATGTGTACTTTGAAGCAAAAAAGAAAATCATCGCACGTGGTATTTCTGAGACACTGTATATATCGAAAGGATTGTCTACTGTATTTTCGAAAGGGTGTTGCCTGCACGTGGACAAATTCAAAAAGGAAGTCACGTGAGCAGTACAACCAGGAAGTGTGTCCGTAGCAGTCTAGTTTTGTTGTACCATCACTAATCACCAAGTCTCTGGATGCAATAATAGCATTAGATACACATTACACAGGTATCAATGCTGATATTTTAATGATTGACCGCAAGACCTTCATTCTCGCCGCATTTAGGGTGTGGCTGGCCCACATGGTCCTACCGGACCACCAGGACCACCTGGTCTGTCAGTAAGTTACAATTACTATTTCAACTGCATCTCTGCATTATATTATTAACTTCAATGCAACCAAGTCTTTTTATCTGATTTTTCTTCTTAGGGTTCTGGTGGAGATAAAGGAGCCAAGGGCAATGTGGTGAGTCAAAAAGACCCCTTTCAGTTTTTGCATGGTACTTTATGTTCAAACACCTTAATTAGTTTTAGGTACAAGAGAGAGAGAGTGGATGTTATGAAATTTGTCCATTGGTTCCCTTATAATAGGATTTGTGTCTGATGTTTTTTTTAAATTTATTTAAACTTGCTTCTCTGATTTGGGGTGAAAATGACCATTGACCATAGATGCACACAGCTGGATAATCCTAGTAGAATCCATATGTTACCAGCCATTAATTCATTTTCTGAAACGTTTGTCCTTACAAGCCGCAGAGGGTGCTGGAGCCTATCCCAGCTAACTGCGGGCACCATGTCGGGGGACATCCTAAATCAGTGGCCAGCCAGTCGCAGGGCATAGATTCAGTGTTCAATCATCCTTCCCTGCATGTTTTGGGAATGTGGGAGGAAACCAAAGTACCCGGAGAAAACCCATGCAAGCCCGGGGAGAACATGCAAACTTGACACAGTGAGAACTGACATAGGATCGAACCCACCACCAGAGCTGTAAGGCTGATGCACTAACCACTCGCCCGCCAGGCCTCCTGGCTTTTCACTCTTTAAAGAGAAATCATTTAACTCAATCCACCCAGTTAAAATTGATGAGACGTCTCCCATGTCAATGACGCAAAATTAGGAGTATTCATAGCTAGTCCTTGCAATTTAAATGAATTGGACATTCATCACTGTCAATGGCAAGCAATACGTTAACTTTAAATAAATATTTATGCAACATAATATAAATACAATACAAATTAATGCAATAATACAACTTTTGTTCCGTTTTATTCAAAGAGGAACAGTAAATAAATTAATGTTTCTTTTTAAATTTATTTGATATCTTTAATTAAATGGGAGAAAAACATTAATTTGAAAATACTGTGGTACCTCAAGATACGAGCTTAATTCGTTCCAGGACTGAGCTCGTATGTCGAATTTCTCGTAACTCAAATTCCCTTGAAATTGAATGAACTGAAAACAAATAAATTCGCTCCAACCCTCTGAAAAAACAACAAAAACAGGATATTGGATTGGAATTTTTTTTTTTATTTGTTCTAATTCGACATCTATTAACAAAGTAACACATAATTAGTGGTTTAATATTACTAAAATGCAGTGGCGGTCGGTGCATTTTCTCGTAGCGCCTTCAAGGTATCAATCCAACCCTCAAAAACTATTTTATGGCTATAAAACCTCTACTGCAGCTAGAGCTGCGACACATAAAAAATAATCAATAAATCGATGCCTAAAAATGGGGTAAAATCCACTTCCGAGCAGCATTTCATGATTAAATCCAAATACTGGAGCTTTTCACACATTAAAACCAGGCCAGGGGGGCGATTTTCCCGGGAAAAGACAGCGATGAACGTCAATGGCGTACGGGCAGACATTGCCCGAAAATGCTGTGAAATCCAGCCGAAAACAGGATTTATTGATTAAATACAAATACTGGAGCTTTTTAGACATCAGAACCAGGCCCGGAGTATAATTTCCCCGGTAAAAAGACAGCGATGAACGTCGATACGTCCATACGTGAAATGACAAAAAATGCACTAAAATTAGGTAAAATCCACTTCCTAGCAGCATTTATTGACTGAATACAAATACTGGAGCTTTTGAGACATTACAACCAGGCCATGGGGGTGATTTCCTCAGGAAAAGACAGCAATGGACGTCAATGGCGAAACGGCAAAAATTAAACGGGTTAAATTCCACATCCTAGCAGCATTTAGTGATTAAATACAAACACTGGAGATTTTCAGATATCAGAACCAGGCCCACAATTGAAATATTATTTACGAATATAGCCATATTATACTCACCAAAAATTCTTTTTAACTGTACACAATATCCATCCTCCTTTCTTTCTTCCTTCTTTCCTATCACCATCGAAGCTAATGATGAAAGTCGAGCCTGTCCTGTCATATTTCCGGCATAGTCCGTTTTGAAAATGGCTTTAAATCAACACAACAATATTCTATTTGGTGGTGCAGCTAAGTTAGCGCACTGAAAGTCCCGCACACACCATTTTCCCGGCTGTAACAGGCTTGCTAGCTTCGGAGTTGACCGCCCTTTCTTAATGATGTCCATTTTTTTCTCGAAAAGTCCGTCTGGAAAATAGCTTTGTGAGCAAACAGAATCCATGTGTTTTTGCTTCTGTTGGTCATTGTGGGTAAAGTTTGCGATCTCGGTTGCCTCGGGTACTGCTTTGGCCCGCCTACTAGCCAATCATAGTTGGTGAAAGCAATGACATGTCCCAGCCAGCAAAAAGCTAACGCCTATGAAAAATCATTGTGGGGTTGCCAACTCGAAATCTGATTGGTTAAAAGCAACAGTCTAGTTTAATGCAGCAGACCCCGCAGAACTGATTGTGAAGGCTTTGAGGCAGATCTGATCTGGCAACAAATAATGGCTGAAATGTGATTGGTTAAATGCTTCAATATGAATACACACATCTGGAAGCAGTGCAACCAGGGGGAAAAGCAATGAAAGGAAGCTAACAGACCATTTGGAATTTGGAAAGTATAGATGGACAAAATATAATATGATTCAGATATTTCTTAGGCCAGCAGAGAAGGCCTTGAAGGCCCTGACGGCCCGCCACTGCTAAAATGTATTTAATAGTACTAAAATTATACGGATTTCAAAGGGGGAGAGAGAGACGGACACAGAGAGGGAGGGAAAGGGGGGGCTTTTTGCAGGCAAAACACGCTCGTAGCATAACAAACAAATTTAAATGAACTTGGATTACGATGCAGACACTCAAAAATAAGTTTAATCGAACCTAACACTAAACTTAATTCTAATTTTGTTTGACATTTTGATACCTTTCTTCTCCTGGGTTGGCTCTTTTTGCCCCGCCTCCACAATGACTTTCAGTCAATATCGAGGGTTCTTTGAGTTTGCATTCCCTTCAAAATATTCCCAAAATGATGCACACAAATGTCCTCACAATAGGATAACGCACGACCACTTGCCAACGAGAAGTAGTATTTACGCCATTCGCACTGACTAATGGGAAAAAAATACTGAAAAAATGCAACGCTCCACCCAGTGCTCGCAGAGACATTACACGAGGGAGTTGCGGGGAGAGAGACAGTGCCCATGATGTTCTTATGTTTGCTCGTATATCAAAATTTGTCTCTTATCTCAAGATAAATATTTGCCCGAAATTTCTCGAATTGCTCGTATGGCCGGCCACTCATATGTCGAGGTACCACTGTAGTTTAAATAAACAGATAAGCCTGTAATTAATTAAAATTATCTATTCAATTAAAAATGAACCTGCAAGTATTCTCTTTTGATCTAAAATGTTAATTAATTTTAACTGATGATTTTTTTTTAAAAGTTTGTGTATATATTGTATAATTTTATGTATTATAAAATAATTGTATAAAATGAATATTAATAAAAATAATTTCTAAATTATAACTGTGACCTGGTGTCCACATAGATATGTAATCCATGACATTTTGGGTCACACAGCCCACATGTGTTTAGCAAAAGGTAATATTGTAGCGTTTAGGAACCAAATTGTGGTGCACATTTTTTATTTGGACACGTCTTTACAACGTCACTGGTCCTAGAAAGGATTAACTCATTGCCTGCCACTGACAACGGTAAACGTTACATTCCTTGCTTGTTCTCCCAATACAAATGGATTGGAACTCTATTAGTCACAAACACATTTCAATTCACAGCAGAAGGATGAAAGGAGCCCATGATAGAATGTCTATCATCATCAATGCCACTGAAAGAACTAAGAAAGTCTGCATGTGGTAAATGATTGACGATTCTCTTCTGTTTTCCAGGGTGGCATTGGTCCCCAAGGTGATCCAGGCCCTGCTGGCCCGCCAGGACCCCCAGTTAGTACATATGATGATCATCCTCACAGTGTTCTGGATCTCTTCCTTTTTGATGTTCGTGTCCCCAATTAATACTAGGGACAAGCAGCTACAGTGGTCCAACCTATGCCCATCCACGAAGGCAGGAAGAAGAAAAGACGAAACTCGTCTAAAGATGAGGATGTGGCAATCAATATGGAAGACTTCCTGCAAGCAGATCAGCCTTTAGGAGGAGAGGATGGAATGGAGGAAGTCTTTGCTACGCTTTCATCCATGAAAACGGAGGTGGAGCTAATGAGGAGGCCCCTGGGGAACTTTGAAAGCCCGGCACGCACTTGCAAGGAGCTCATGATGGTGCAACCAGATTTCAAAGACGGTGAAAAAGCACCTTTCTCTACTTTACTCTCTATTTCTGTCAGTAAAAAAAGCTTTTATGACCAAAAATTATGTCCTTAAGCAGGTATATCAAACTAATCTTTGTCATTGTATTGTAGTGAGTTTCTTTTGGTGGGCTATTATGTCAGCCAAGGACTGATTGATAACTACTTATTGTTTTGTGACATTATTGGGATAAAATGATTCCTCTTTTTTCATCCTAATATAAAATACAAAAAAAGGGGAAAGGCAGTAAATATTCAATAAGAAAACAGAAAAGGGAGTTCAATCTGAAATCTGAGCTCGAAATTGTAACTCTTTCATTACCATTAGCAGTGATAGATGGCCACTCATGTGCTGTTTAAAAACTAACTAACTGTTTAAATGAATTTTTCACTGGTAGACATTCTATCAATTTGAAGTGGAAAAGTATGCAATTTTGATTTTACTTTGCCTTCGTCTTTCGTCGTCAATGGTAGATAATGTGTTAACATCAGACTAAAAGCTAATATTTCCATTTTGTATGGTTTCACTGGAATTTGTTCATAATTACTTTTTACATAGGGTGTCATTGACAACGCTGCAACATTTGTTCAATCGTTGTCAGCCCTCCCACTTCAAACAGTATGGGTGTTTACTTGAGCTTTTTTTGTTTCTTGACAGCCATATGATTGGACATTTATCATTGTCAATGGAAGAGCTAATTAGTTGGTACCATAAGCAGAAATACACCGAGAAGCCCTCTACTGGCAAGAACTGTGACAAAACTAAGCTTGACATGTTTTGTCCTAAATGATTAGCATACTGTCTTCTCGTTATTTTGGATGACAACTTGTCCCTGCGTGCCTCGCAGGAGACTATTGGATTGATCCTAACCAAGGCTGCAACCGAGATGCCATCAAGGTCTACTGCAACTTCACAGCTGGCGGCGATACATGCTTAGACCCTGAAAAGAAGATTGAAATGGTGCATTTTTTGTGTTTGAAATATCAGCACAAATTAAGTTTGCCAGCCAAAGCAACTAAATGCTACAATTGTTTCATGTACATTTAGGTGAAACTAGCAGCTTGGAGCAAAGAGAAACCTGGAAGCTGGTACAGTCAATACAGAAGAGGCAAGAAGGTACAAATTGCAAAACTGAGTGTCTCATCTGTAATCAGAGCTAACGTTCATGTGCTCTTTTCTATTAGTTCTCTTACAGCGACATGGAGGGCAACACTGTCCAATTTGTCCAACTGACTTTTCTTAAACTACTGAGTGCCACAGCTAATCAGCGCTTCACATACATGTGCCAGAACTCGGCGGGCTGGTATGACGGCACATCGCGCTCCTACCGGCATGCCCTGAGATTCAGGGCTGCCAATGACGAAGAACTCACACAGCTCAAAAGCTCCTTCATCCATGCCATCCATGACGGATGCCAGGTAAGATAAATTAGCATTCACATACACATGTTTTACCTTGCTTGCAATCCAGACCTGTCTTCCATTGAAAATATCTGGTGGATTATGAACCATCATAAATGATGTAGACCCTGGCTGTTAAACAGGTAAAGCTGTACATCAATTAAGAATGGAAAACACTTACCTAACAAAGCTTTAACAATTAGCCTCATTAGTTCCTTTTCAGCACATTGGCTGCCATTGACACTGTGAGAGATCCAATCCGTTTAAAGTAGGAGGGATAGCAGTGAATGAACATTAGTTTATTACCTGTCATTCATTCCAGTTTAAATTAATTGGTTGTCTACTAGTGACAAACTCATTAATGCCATCAACCTGGCCTGATGACGTCCTCTCCCGACTCCAAGACTGCTTTGAACAGACACTAAGAGACTTTCAACCATGAGGACCTGGGCACATTCGCAGATGCAGTGCTGTTTTACATCAAGTACTGCATGCATGGCTATGGTCACTGTCGAGAAGACCAAGTGTACCCAAACCGGAAACCGTGGATGACCAACCAGGTCTGATCACTCCTCCAGGCCCATAATACATTTGGCACCAGGGCACTCTACAACGCAGCTCGTTCCAACCTGAGGAGAGGCATCAAAGCAAACTACAAGGGGAAGATTGACGGGGCAACTCGACAACACCCAAACAATGTGCCAGAGCATACAGCTTAAGGGCTCTGCTACAACTCCTGTGGACTCACTGGCAGAGGAGCTAAACAACTTTTTGCCTGCTTTAAGCCCCAAGCCCAGCACTCAGTCACACCAACTCAACTTCCTATACATTGCACACCAACCTCTGAAACCACCCCATTCACCGTGGAGGTAATGAACGTGAAACTGTGGATGACCAGCCAGGTCTGATCACTCCTCCAGGCCCATAATACATTTGGCACCAGGGCACTCTACAACGCAGCTCGTTCCATCAGCTCGTTCCATCAAACGACTGTGCTCCTTGCTGTTAACCCCAAGAAGAACACAGGACTGGATAGAATACAAGGGAAAGTACTCAAGGCATGTGCTGTCCTACTGGCACCAGTCTTCACTGACATTTTCAACTTGTCACTAGAACAAGCCACCATCCCAGTTTACCTTCAATCAGCCACCATCCCAGTTTACCTTCAATCAGTCACCATCATAGCAGTGCCCAAGAAGTCACCCAAAAGAATCTGGACGACTTCCGCCCAGTAGCAGTCACACCAATCATCACAAAGTGCTTTGAAAAACTGGTACAGAAACACATAAAAGCCTTTATTCCCCTCATCCACGACCCTCATCACTTTGCATATCATAGCCGAATAGATCAACTGACGATGCAATAACCAGTGCGCTCCATGCAGCGCTGAGCCAACTTCAGAAAAGAGGGAGCTATGTCAGAAAGGTCTTCACCGACTATAGCTCAACCTTTAACAAATCAAATCAAAATCAATCAAAAGCCTTTATTGCCATTATACACAGCTGCGTATAATGAAATTGGTGGTGCTACTCCACAAAGTCCGTTTTCCCAGTAAAAACATAAATAAGTAATATGAAAATATAAAAAGTCTGGTCCGGACAAGGTAAATTCTAAAATATTGCACAATCTAAGATATTGCACACCCCAAAATTATTGCACAGAAAGGATTGTGTGTCGTGCTATTGCAAGTTCAGAGCCCTAATGGCTCTGGGGAAAAAACTCCCTTAGTCTATTTATCCGTGTTTTGTGAGACCTGTAGCATCTGCCAGAGGACAGCAGCTGGAACAGGTTGTGACCAGGGTGGTTATGGGTCCCTAACACTGTTCCCGGCTCTGGTGAGGTAGCGAGGGCTGGCAATGTCATCCAGTGAGGGCAGAGAGCAGCCGATGATCTTCTGGGTGGTGTTGATCACTCTCTGCATGGCTTTTCTGTCTACTGCCGTGCTTCCACCGTACCACACTGTAATGCAATATGTCAGGATGCTCTCCACAGTGGCTCTATAGAACACAATATAATTGGACATTCTTTTCCCCAAATTGGCCAACCTGCTGCCCCGACCTTCCACCAGCTCGTGGATTAAGGATTTACTGGTTTACCGATCCCAGCACATGAAGCTGGGTCGCCACCTCTAATCCGCCCGCACACTCCGCACCAGGTCGCCCCAAGGCTGTGTCCTGAGTCCACTACTTTACTTATTCTACACAAACGACTGCAGACCCACGCACCTTGAGAACATCATTGTGAAATTTACGGATGACACTACTGTGGTGGGGATGATCACAGAACGAAACGAGGCTCCCTACAGAGATGAGGTCCTTAGACTCAGCGAATAGTGTGCGCTCATCAACTAGGGAATTTATTCTGGACTTTACCGTCACCATATTCAACTCGATTTTTGCATGGAGGACCTAATCTAGACTCAATTAAGTACTGTCACTGCACTATACATAAAATGCCATAACACTGCCAGGTGTCGACCTCACAGTTCTGGGGTCCTGGTTTCGATCCCAGGTCGGGCCTCCTGTGTGAAGTTTGCATGTAGCATGGCCTCTTAACTTCTTGTAAGTGATCATGAGTGACTACAGCTGGTGACTTCTCTGACGCCATTTAAAAGGGGCTCATTGGATTACAAAAAAAACTCCCACAAATGCTACAGCGCAGATCTGGAAAAAAGAATCATTGACCTGAACAAGTCAGAAAAGTAGCGTGGAGTCATTTCAAAGCAGCTGCAGATTCCAAGAGAAACAGTGCAAACAATTGTTTGTAGGTATAAAGTGCATGGCACTGTTTTGTCACTGCCACGTTCAGGAAGAAATCACAAGCTTTCACTGGTCAGGAGGGTGAGGACTCAACCCAGGAGCACCAAAAAGCAAATCTGCCAATAATTAGAAGCTGCTGGAACACAGGTATCAGTGTACACAGTCAAGCGTGTTTTGCATCGCCAAGGACTGAGAGGCTGCCGTGCAAGAAGGAAGCTTTTGCTCCAAAAGCGGCAACTTAAGGCTTGACTAAAGTTTGCTGCTGATCACATGGACAAAGATAAGACCTTCTGGAGGAAAGTTCTGTGGTCTAATGAAACAAAAAGTGAGCTGTTTGGAGGAGAAAAGGTGAGGTGTTTCACCCCAAAGTCCTGACTTAAACCTCATTCAGAAAATGTGGACAATGCTGGAGAAACAAGTCCATTTTAGAAAGCTAACAAATTTTACCGAACTGCACCAATTCTGTCAAGAGGAGTGGTCAAAGATTCAACCAGAACTTTGCCAGGAGCTCGTGGATGGCTACCAAAAGCATCTAATGGACGCAAATATGGCCAAAGGACATGTAACCAAATATTAGCATTGCTGTATGTCCGGGCCTGCGTGGGTTTCCTCCGGGTACTCCGGTTTCCTCCTGTATTCCAAAAACATGCATGGTAGATTGATTAGACACTGAATTGTCCCTAGGTATAGGTGTGAGTGTGCATGGTTGTCTGTCTTTTGGTGCCCTGCGATCGGCTGGCCACCTGTTCAGGGTGTCCCCCCGCCTCTGGCCTGGAGTCAGCTGGGATAGGCTCCAGCACCCCCCATGACCCTAGTGAGGATAAAGAGGTTCAGAAAATGAGACGAGAGAGAGATATTTTTGTTCAGAAAATGAGACGAGAGAGAGATATTTTTGACCCAGCTGATTTGCTCACATTTTCAGTTTACCCATAATAAAGTCATCCAAGAATCAAACTTCATGATTGTTTTTGTAACAAAGAAGTATCTGTTCGAATCATTCTATCATGGAAAAAAACTGATTTGTAGAAATAACTGGAAATTCAGGACAGTTCTTTACAAGTGTATGTAAATTTTTGACCACCACTGTAAATCTTTTTATGACTACTTATTTATGTGTGCACTTCATGGTGAACCTTTAAATCTCGTTGTACTTGTATATAACTGGAAATTCAGGACAGTTCTTTACAAGTGTATGTAAATTTTTGACCACCACTGTAAATCTTTTTATGACTACTTATTTATGTGTGCACTTCATGGTGAACCTTTAAATCTCGTTGTACTTGTATAATGAAAATAAAGGCATTCAATTCAATTAAAGCCATAAATCAAAAGCAAGAATGGAAAATATTTCCCCTTGCAAAATATCAACACTTCCAAAACTTTCCAAAAATTCAGCAAATTAGTCATTTGACATTAGACATTTGTTTGGGCAATAAGCAACCATTGTCTGCCATTGGCGGTGGTAGATGTCCAATCATGTTCTGCAAATGAATTTGTCACAAGTAGAGGTCCAATCTATTTGAAATGCAAGGGTGCCAAGGTATGAACACTGTTTACTGCCAACTCTACGACGTCGAATGGATTGGACATCCACTTGTGACAAAATCATTCATATCCACACCAGAAGGATGAAAATAGCCTCATTATAGGGCATTTGTCATTGTCAATTGCCCTAAAAGAGTTAATAATAGATTCAACATTTCTCTTTCAGATGCGTAAAGGTCATGAAAGTACAGTTCTGCAGATGGACTCGCCCTCGGCCGAGCTGCTGCCCATTATGGATGTGTCAGCAACAGACTTTGGTGACAGCAACCAAAAGTTTGGATTCAAAGTTGGACGCGTGTGCTTCACTGGCTAAGAAGACAACCAATGCCAAAAATAATTACTAGACCACTGAACACTGCAAAACCAAAGAAATGGGAGTTTTACCACTGCCCTGAGAAATATTTATTGTTCTATTATGTTGTATATTATTTAAGACATTCTTCACAAAACACGTAGGGAGTTCTTTCGGCTTTACAAAAAGAAAAAAAAGACATTTGTCAGTTGCTACAAAGCAACAAAGGGAAATAAGATAAATTCATATATTGGGTTTGTTTTTTCCAATTTCATTCCACTCCAATTGATCCCATGCAAAGATAAATTTGTGATCTATTGAAGCTTTTCAAATAGTAATTCCCAGACATTAATTTGCATGCTTGAGGGTCACTGTACAGCCAAATGCAATTTTACATCCAACCAACTGAACATGTTAATTCTATTCGATACGTACGGATTAGCAGTTTTGCAAGAAAGATGAATTGTTCCATTTACTCTTTAAGTGCATTTTGATAAATGTGATTAGCATGTAAGAAGTACTGTAAATTAAGATCAAATTCAACTAGTGCTGGGCGAGATGAGAATATCGCCAAAACAATAGTAAATTATGAACAGCGTCATAAAATTCAGCAGTACTCAACTCTACGGTACAGAGATACTTCATATATGAAGTTGAGCAGCCACTAGATATTGCCTATATCAGCAAACTCGCTGTGCTACATCCATCCCCACATAACATAAACATATGGATCTAATATATGATTGACTGTGATAGGACTGGCTAGTGTAGCTTTGTAAACCTCACAGAACTTCATCTCATTTGGTAGCATTGAAAACTAAAGTCTCACGGATGGGCAATGATTGCACCTTTTAATCATAATTAAAAAATTATAATAAAACCATTAACATTTTATAGTCACATTGTCATACACACAATCCAATACAACACAATATAGTATATACAAAATTCTACATAAAAATACATAAGAAAAAATACACAATACAGTATAGTGACAATAAAAGCATTCAATTCAATTCCAAAGTGGTATTTAGCACACTTTCATTATAAAAGCCAATGGAAATTTATTTTTAAATTTAAAATACATATCTCAATCAAGCCATGTGAGATTAATTGGAAAATAATTGATGGTATAGTACCTCACAACTTTGCAGATCGACTGTTGTGCATTTACCACGTTGAGGCTTGGATCCGCCAAATATATATGAAAAGTTTATTGTGTAGGAACAATAATACAAACATGAATTGCGGGGGCAAGTTACAATTGCCAAGTATTTCACTGACATCTAGAAGTTACTTTCTGCCTTCAGAAGTTAAATAATGGTACAGAGAGGGTTTTAAGTCCAGATATTAAATAGACACCATAAAAAAACGCTGGAACTTATCAATCGCAATAAATGTGGTTTTACCCTCTACACAGCCTAATAATTTTAAAAGTATGATTTAGCACACTTATTACAAAAACTGATATAAATATGTATTTACATTTAAAATACATATTTTAACCAAGATTAATCAGAAGATATAATGAAAATAAGTTATCACATAATATTAACCACACTTTTACACATAATACGATAATGAATTAAAAAGTAGTATTTAGCACACTATTATAAATATGTTGCCATTTTAAATCACATAAACAGTTTTCCACGAATACCTAATTTCCTGACATTAACGTGAGAGACGTCTAATCATGTGGTGTCCAATCATCATTCAGTTGAAAATTGAAAGTAGAAGTCTATTACATTTGAAATGGGAGGGGGGCAATGAAGGAACATTTGTTCCTTCACTGAAAATCCACTTCAAATGATTTGAGCCTCTCGCTTCATTAGTGGCAGCCAATGACATAATGAAAGTAGAAAAAACTAATAAACATGTAATTTTTAAAAATAACCTTTTTTCCCCATCAAAAAGTATGAAGTTGGTACTTATGATGTGAGACAACCTATTTTGTGATGGATTTTTTATCGCCCAGCACTAGTTTGCACTACACAATCAAACAAAACAGTTTTTTCCCAAGTCCTAACTTCCAAATTTGTACTGTATTTGTTTCCTTACTGTGAGGACAATTCAGTGCCTGAGCACACTGATTAAAAACATTCATCTCCACCGCAGTTCTTACCAAGAGACAAGTCATGCAATTCCTTTTACTTCAGAGCTCCACTCGTAGACATTTGTTCCTCTGTATTATTTATATATTGAAATATGAACGTGTTACTTGTGCTTCGTCGGTGCTATTTTATCTTCTTACTTTGTTCATGTGTCTGAACGCACAGGATGAGCTTGGGCGGGGTTGGCAGTTGCTCCTTCTGCAGAAAGAATCAGCCTCTGGGGAAGGTTTGGAACAAGAGTGCTGTAGGCAGGGGGTGGGGGACTTACATCTTCTGGCTGACTGTGCCATTTCATAGGGTCAATGAAGGTCACTAGGGACATCTCAGTGTAACATGGTTGGCAGCTTTAAAGGGAAACTCCACTCGCACATTGATCTCTTGTTCAGGCTCATTATTTGTCAGAGCATTGCACCGAAACCAGAAACAGCTATACAATGTTTGAATTTTTTATTTTTGGCATTCTTTCATGAGCTTTTGAAAATTACAAAGAATTTTGGAATTCGATTAGATGTGATGAAGTAATTCCAATTTTTCTCTTACAAACTTTAATACGATAAAATCCCTGAAAATGAGAATTCCATATAAAAACCAAGCTGAGGAGACCTTAACTCATTCACTCACAGCCCAGGTCACATATTATTCATTCATTTTCTCAACCACTTTATCCTCACTAGGGTCGCGGGGGGTGCTGGAGCCTATCCCAGCTCACTTCGGGGCAGAGGTGGGGAACACCCTGAATCGGTGGCCAGCCGATTGTAGGGCACAAGGGGACAAACAATCATTCACACTCACACTCATACCTAGGGGCAATTTAGAGTGTCCAATCAGCCTACCATGCATGTTTTTGGAATGTGGGAGGAAACCGGAGTACCCGGAGAAAACCCATGCAGGCCCAAGGAGAACATGCAAACTCAACACAGGTGGCCCGACCAGACTATCCCAGTCAACAATGGGCACTAGGCAGGGGACATCCTGAATTGTTAGCTAGCCAATCACAGTGCACAAATTAATGCAAATAGAATAAATGTATCATGAATTGAAATGTATCAGTACATCTTGAGTGAAATGTCGAAATAAATACAAAACATTACCTTCACTTCAAATGGATTGGACATCTACTAGTAATAACTCAGGTAATTCCAGTCAAAAGGATGAAAGTTGCCACATGATTTTGCATCTGTCATTGTCAATGGCACTGAAGTTGTAAAATGTGCCATCTCTGTTCATTTTTACATCAAGTGATCACTACGTTAACGTCTTTAAATGATGGTGCTATGTTTTTTTGACGTCACTTTTGTCTGACCATGTGTTAGCTCTCTAATGTATGATTTTTGTTCCTACAGTTATTCCTTAGACATTCAGATGTTTACCCTGAACTGTATGCAAATTGAAAATAAAAATAAGTCGCTTGAATAAAGGCGGTGTTGAAAAGATGGTTTGAAGTGAGTCTGCTGACATTCCAGAAAGTGAAGTTGTAGTATGATGACATCTGTACTTTTATGCCCCAACTTTTTATTGAATTCACTTGAATGCTTTTATTGTCATTATACAAGTATAATGAGATTTAATGCTTTCACCACATAGTGCACAAATAACAACAGACATACAAATAAATAATCCATAAATAAGTACTCCAAGTGAGGTCAGCAGAGTGAAGCAGGCTTTTTCCATCTGAAGTCCAGGATGAGTTCCATGGTTTTTGGAGACTGAGTCTATCGACACAACAACAAACAAGCAGACACATAGAAAATCAATATATAGTAGAGATAAATAATCATTAAATAATGAATAAATAAGAAATAAATAAGTAGTCCGAGTGAGGTCAGCAGAGCGGAGCAGGCTTGTTCTGGCAGAAGTCCAGGATGGGTTCCACGGTTTTGGAGACGTTCAGCGCCTAGTTGCACCACTCGCTGAGTCTATGGACACAACAACAAACAAGCAAACACATAGAAAATCAATATATAGCAATGATAAATAAATAATCACTAGATAATAATGATAAATAAATAATCACTAAATAGTAATGATAAATAAATAATCACTAAATAATAATGATAAATAAATAATCACTAAATAGTAATGATAAATAAATAATCACGAAATAGTAATAGATTAATAAGTGGTCAACATAATAAGTAGTATAAGTAGTAGTAATAAGTCTTGATTAGGTCCTAGGTGCAGAAGTCGGGTTGAGTATTGTGTTTTTTATACACATCAATGAGCATATTCTTCTCCTTCAGAGTGGAGAAGTTGGGCAAGGTAAAGGGAAATGACAATGAATTTTCGTCTGACTCCTTCATTTGTTTTTCCAACACAGTTTTGAATCAGTAAATTTTAATCACACTTTCTCTCTGGATTCCATCCATTTCTGGTGCCCACTCGCAGTAATTACTCACCTCTTCATCTTCACTATCTTATCTGCAGAAACAGTACAGCCCTAATGTATAAAGGCTTTTCCACACACACACACACACACACACACACACACACACACACACACACACACACACACACACACACACACACACACACACACACACACACACACACACACACACACACACACACACAATAAAGAGATACATCCCTTTGGCATACTCATTCAAATGCTAAAGTTAAACATGTTATCCAGTAGTTCTTTCTGCTCCCTTTGAACTCTTTAAACACACTGAGCTCTCCTAACAAAGTCCAAGTTATAGTAATGGGAGCCCTCCAGTTAACTGAGTTATGTTCCTGCACTTGGCAACAGAACCAACATTTTCTTCTAAGTCGAATTTCACTGTTCAAAATGGAAAAAAAATAGCACCCCCCAAGGAGGATAAAGCGGTTAAAAAAATGAGATGAGATGAGAAAAGATGTTGTACTTGCCATTATTGCTGATAGAAGGATGGATTTCAATTGCTTTTTGCAAAAGGAAACACGGAACATGACTCCTGTAGACCGTAGCTGAAAAAAGCAACTCCTCTCACACCAGTCAGACAGACGTGCAGTACATTTAGGGACAGTCAGGGAAACACAACAGAGAACAAATCAACATTACAACATGAAGCATACATACAACCCAATCAGTTATGTTACTGTCCTTACTTACCTTTAGATCAGTGGTTCTTAACCTGGGTTCGGTGAGTCAGTCTCAGGGGTTCGGTGGAGCCTCTGCTCCACCTGCTGAGGTCAAGACAAAAACACACCATGTCTATTCACAATAACATGCCCCACTTGACCATCACTGGCTGCACATGATCACCGGACATTGCTTGGCCAATCAGTGCTGCAAGGAATTTGTACATTTGTGGTCAAAAGTTTACATGTACTTGTGAAGAATATAATGTCATGGCTCTCTTGAGTTTCCAGTTATTTCTACAACTCTAATTTTTCTATGATAGAGTGATTGGAACAGATACTTCTTTGTCACAAAAAACATTCATGAAGTATGGTTCTTTTATGACTTTATTATGGGTTAACAGAAAAAGTGATCAAATCTGCTGGGTCAAAAATATACATACAGCAACACAAATTAGCAATTTTGGTGACTTAGAAAGTTGTGTCAGTGAAATGAGCTTCATAGCATGGTCTCTTAACTTATTGTGAGTGATTATGAGTGACTACAGCTGGTGACTTCTCTGAGGCCATTTAAATAGGGCTCATTGGATGCAAACGCCCACAAACGCTAAAATGGGAAAGTCAAAGGAGCTCAGCATGGATCTGAAGAAGCAAATCCTTGACTTGAACAAGTCAGGAAAGTCACTTGGAGCCATTTCAAGGCAGCTGCAGGTCCAAAGAGCAACAGTGCAAACAATTGTTTGTAAGTATAAAGTGAATGGCACTGTTTTGTCACTGCCACGATCAGGAAGAAAACGCAAGCTATCACCTGCTGCTGAGAGAAAATTGGTCAGAAGGGTGAAGATTCACCCGAGAATCACCAAAAAGCAGATCTGCCAAGAATTAGAAGCTGCTGGAACACAGGTGTCAGTGTCCACAGTCAAGCGTGTTTTGCATCTCCATGGACTGAGAGGCTGCCGTGCAAGAAGGAAGCCCTTGCTCCAAAAGCGGCACCTTAAGGCTCGACTGAAGTTTGCTGCTGATCACATGGACAAAGATAAGACCTTCTGGAGGAAAGTTCTGTGGTCAGACAAAACAGAAATCGAGCTGTGTTGGCCTCAATGCCCAACAATATGTTTGGAGGAGAAAAGGTGAGGCCTTTAACCCCAAGTACACCCTGCCTACCGTCAAGCACGGTGGTGGTAGTATTATACTGTGGGGCTGTTTTGCTGCCAATGGAACTGGTGCTTTACAGAGAGTAAATGGGATAATGAAGAAGGAGGATTACCTTCAAATTATTCA
The DNA here is from genome assembly GCF_051989625.1 of Stigmatopora argus. NCBI lineage: Eukaryota > Metazoa > Chordata > Actinopteri > Syngnathiformes > Syngnathidae > Stigmatopora > Stigmatopora argus. Next base: position 3,705,106 of record NC_135400.1, read on the forward strand.
AGATAACCAAAAGTCATCAGCCTGAAAATTGGGTCTTGGGCGCAGTTGGGTGTTCCAACAGGACAATGACCCCAAACATACATCAAAAGTGGTAATGGAATGGCTAAATCAGGCTATAATTAAGGTTTTTGAATGGCCTTCCCAAAGTCCTGACGTAAACCCCATTGAGAACTTGTGGACAATGCTGAAGAAACAAGTCCATGTCAGAAAGCCATCAAATTTAACTGAACTGCACCAATTCTGCCAAGAGGAGTAGTCAAAGATTCAACCAGAAGCTTGCCAGAAGCTTGTGGATGGCTACCAAAAGCGTCTAATTGAAGTGCAAATGGCCACGGGACATGTTACCAAATATTAGCGCTGCTGAATGTATATTTTTGACCCAGCAGATTTGATCACTTTTTTTCTGTTCACCCATAATAAAGTCAGAAAAGAACCAAACTTCATGAATTTTTTTTGTGACAAAGAAGTATCTGTTCCAATCACTCTATCAGAGAAAAATCAGAGTTGTAGAAATAACTGGAACTCAAAAGAGCCATGGCATTATGTTCTTCACAAGTGTATGTAAACTTTTGACCACAACTGTATATCTTTAAAAAAAAATTAAACTCATATTTTATTTTACACAAAAGTAGGGTTCGGTAAATGTGCATATGAAACTGGTGGGGTTCGGTAGCTCAAACAAGGTTAAGAACCACTGCTTTAGATTATGTAAACCGGAATGGGTTTGACTTTGACTTCCGGCGACATTAGACTTTTGTGACCAAAAAACTGCATATGGTGACGTGCGACAGTTTATTCCTTTGGTCGCACCAAGAGGGAGGGTGAAAAAAGGCAAAAATATTCCTGGCGCTGAAATCAACAATGATCCCTGTACACCAGGGGTAGGGAACCTATGGCTCGGGAGCCATATGTGGCTCTTTCCATGGGTACATATGGCTCTCCACTAACCTGTGAGGTAAAATATGGAAATCATTGGTGAGAGAGCGGAGTCCCGAACGCACTAATAGGAATGTCACCTTACGCTGATACTACCTCTACCACCACTTTAATCATAATTTTGTTTTTTATTACTCTTCTGCATGCATGATATCATTGATACTGATTTTGTAAGCCACCACATAACAAATGTCAAAGGAAATCAAAGACTTTTTGTACGTTAAAAGTGATGAAATGACAACAACAACAAAATACACTTTCATATATTTTTACTTTTCAATTCCGAGATTGGCTCTCAAGAAATAACATTAGAAAATATTAATTGTTTATGGCTCTCTCTGTCAAAAAGGTTCCCGACCCCTGCTGTACACTGTACATGGAAGTTATGTTTCCAATGGCTGAAAATTGGGTTATCAAAAGTATCGAAAAGTATCCATGTATTGCAAAGAACGGGAATTCTAATATCCTGAGACAATATTTCATTGAAATACTCATCCTCATTTATTTGTTTTTGGTTTTTTTTCAAGTAGAGAGGACACAAGAAGTATTCAGGACAGAGGTCTCCAACTCCGGTCCTCGGTCTGTTTTCTAAATCTCCCTCTTCTACCACACCTAAAGCAAATGACCAACTAATCAGCGAGCTGTCCCTAAGCTTGATCATGATCCAGAATATTTGACTCAGGTTTGTTGGTGGAGGGAGACATGGAAAACAGACTGGATAGGGGCCCTTGAGGACCGGAGTTGGAGACTCCTGGTCTAGGAATTGCATCCGTCTAAAGCACAGGTGGCAAACCGATTCCATAAAGTGCCAAGTGGGTGCGGGTTTTCCTCCCTACGGAAACAGCGCAGACAGTTAGGCCAATGAGGTCTGCTGAAAGAAGTAGTACCTGATTGCAATCAACTGATTACAGTTGTAAGAGAACCAATTGAAAGTGAAAAGGTGTTGTCTTGGTGGGTGGGAACAAAAACCTGCACCCATGTGGCCCCTTGCCATTTTTTATTTTTTTAAAAGAGTCACATGATTGGGCATCTATGGAGTGCCAATGGCACTGAAAGATGTTAAAAAATAACAAAAAAAGATGTAGTATCAAAAATGGTATTGAGTAGAGGTAAGATCTTGAGCCCGAGCCCGAACCCGAACAGACCCAAACATCTATATTATCATATAAAAGATGTAAATGTGTATACAGTCTTGTTTAACTTAGATTTTGTTACAAAAGACAGGCTTTAATCTGTTATCATAAATCACCCCTCCTCCTCCTGACTCAGGTCGGGAGTCCCGAATTCTCACAAAAAATATGAAATTTCGGGTTTGCTTCGGGCTCGGACCTGCAAATCGAGTTAATTCCTCGGCTTTGGTCCGGGTCAGTATTGAGTATTGCTTTGCGTATAAATATCCAGTTGAAAATATTTTTATCACAACAACAATAGCCACAACAACCTAATCAAATGCCCTCAAAGTTGTAAAATCCAAGAAAATTAAGAAATGGCATTTCTACTGTTGCTGTAGCTTCTTGCTATATTTGACATTCTGGAGCTACTTTCAGCCAGAGAACATAACTTATAGATGCTCTGTTGTTTCTGCAGCATCCATGTTTGCTCTCTGGCTCACATCCCATCCTCATTAGATTTAAGCCTGAAAGAGTATGGAGCCTCCTTCAGATGTCTCTAATTATGATTCAGCTCCTCACTTGCTCTTTCGTTTAACTTCCTCATGAAAAAGATATATTTAAAAATGGCTCTGTTTAAGAAATAACAGGGAATTAGTGTGTTTTGTTTTGTTGTCTTGATGTTTTACATAAGTTAATTCCAAAGTCTCGGCCGGGGTCCAGCATCCGTATATATTTTTTTTCTTCACAGTTTTTACATTTTGTTTCCATTTTTCCCCAGTTTTACAATGCTTTTCTGAGTTTTTGCTTTTTTTTTTTTTTTTTTTTGCATTTTTGAACCCATTTTTTGCATTTCTTTTTCATTTTTTTCATGCTAGTGCGGTTTTTTTTAATTCCATATTTTGTTTAGATTTTCAAGTTATGCATGATTTTTAATCTTTTTGGACATTCTGAGATTTTTCCTTTTTTCATTTATTGTGAGTTTTGTGGCTTGGGTTTATCTTATTTTCATGGATTTTGATTTTTTTCATAGTTGGGAAACAAAAGAACACTGGACCGAAAAATGATTTCACAGGCTGGATTACAGAAACACCTAATGAAAAGGATCAAGACTTTGTAGTCTTCAGGTCATTTATTCCTTACCACCGTTGATACAAATCAAAGCTTTCCTTCAGATTCCATAGAAAATGTATCCGGGTAATTTTTGACCCACTCATGGAAGAATGCCAGGTAAAGATTAAGGGTAAACTTGAACAACTGTTTAATTCAGCATTGTGTAGATGATATTAGATACTGTATGAGGAAGTGAAGGAAGACGCTTGGATGAATAAATTAGGCCAATTTGGACATGTGCAGCTGTTCAGAAATTCTGAGCAGGCAGTGTTAATTAAGAACCTCAGCCCAGATATGCAAAGGGTGTGTGTGTGTGAGTGAGTGGTGGGGAGTAATAGCAGCATGAATCTATCCCTCAATAAAGAGGATCCTTCCCATAAATTACTGCAATGAGAAGCACTGACAATGATGCAGCTGTGTTTCAAACCTCGAGTCAAAAAGTCAGAGAAAGTGATTGTTTCCGTTCACTCTGATGGGTCACACTTGATCAAACCACCCTTTTTCCTCCCTCCTCTCTTTCAACTAGTAATTTCCTCTCCCGGGCGGCCCGGCGGCTGAGTGGTTAGCGCGTAGGCCTCACAGTGGGGGTCCTGGGTTCAAATCCAGCTCCGGTTTCCTCCCACATTCCAAAGACATGCATGGTAGGCTGATTGGACACTCTAAATTGCCCCTAGTTATGAGTGTGAGTGTAAATGGTTGTTTTTCTCCTTGTGCCCTGCGATTGGCTGGCCACCAATTCAGAGTGTCCCCCTCCTCTGGCCCAAAGTCAGCTGGTATAGTCTCCAGCACCCCTCGCGACCCTAGGTAGGATAAAGCGGTTCAGAAAATAAGATGAGATAAGAGGAGAATTTCCTCTCCCTTGTTTACCTGTAGTTCTCAATAACTTCTCCAAATAAGGGTTTAAGCGCTTTCCCCTACATCCCTGAATTTGAGGGTCAGTTTCTGTGACTGTGAATGTCAACTGCAGCATTGCCCATTAAGCCACCAAGGCAGAGTGTTACATATTGGTTTAGTCAGGTTTTGTTGGGTTTTTCCCCTGTGTGACCTGTCCTTGGGATTTCCCATTGAGTTCACCTGTCGTTTCCCCGCCCCTGGTGTATGCCTTGCTTGCTGCCTCTTACATGACCCTAGTGTTTCTGATTGTCTAGTCAAGCCATATCTGTCTATTTAAAGTTTTAAACCTTGTGTATTTGTCAATCCTTGATGGATCGCCTCTCATGTCAACTTGTTTCCATGTGCTCTCCGCATGCCATGTGCGCCTCATCTCCCCCGTGTCTTCCCCGCATTAGGTTTGGTTTGGGGTTTTTGGCTTTTAAGTCCTTGTTATTTTTGAGAACCTTGTCATTTATTAAAGTTATGTTAGTGCACACTCACTCCCATCTCTGCCTGCTTCCCTGCATTTGGGTCCTACCACGCTCCCCACTCTGCATTTGAAACATGGAGATAAGTGTGATAATGATTTTATTTATTTATTTTAAAGGATAATGTCATAATACAGAGATGCTCTTAAGCTCATTTCAAAGACGAGTTACATCCCATAATATTACCTAGTGTTTATAACATTACAATTTAGCCATACTGTATCCTTACATATTACATAAAGTACGTAGTTATGTTACAATTTTAATCTCATAATATTGCGACGTATGACTCAAATCTAGTAATTTATGATTTTACTATTTTAATAAGCCATTTTTTCTTTCTGTATCCCTAATAGTCCCTGTGAATGTACATGTGTTTTGCTGAAATTCTTCTTTATGGTAATTTAAACATGCAAAACTTCAAGTCAAGAAGCTGAGCAAAGTCAAAAACATCTTGACACTGGTTTTCACGAGTGAGTTTGAGCTGTAACATTGCATCGTTTAAAAGAAACAAAATGTTGTTCTTTTTATTCATTTAAATGTAGAGCTGGGCGATAAAACGATAATGATAATTATTGTGAAATAATTTTTGTCAACAATAATATTAAAAACTTCCGATAAAAATTCGATAATTTTCAGCTCCAATTACTCCAATTTTCTTACTTGATATCAAGGTGTTTCCCCATTTTATGTAAATGTTCTGAAAACGTTGCAAAAATCTAAAGCTTGTTATCTTTGGTTAATATGGGGTCATCTTTTTTATTTATTTTTTTGTAATTGGCCATATTTGAGGTAAATTTACACTGTTTCTTTTTGTGAGGCTGAAAATAGTGTTCTAGCCAATGGTGATGATGTCTTTTATTTTATTTATTTCAAAATTGCACAGCACTTCATAAAAATAAAGACGCTTGTCAAAATGTCAGGTTTTATCTTTTACTTTTAGGAGTAAGGAGGGAGTTGTCTTTATTGCACAACAGAACAACAAACATACTTTTTAAAATCATCATATTACATATTCACTTTTCTTATTAATTAAGGGAACAGTTACTTTCATATTTGAGTAAGGAGGAAAGTAATTTATTTACTTATACACAAGAGGATGTGATAGTTATCGCGAAAACGATCGATATCGACTGATAATTATCATTATCGACTGAATTTTTTTCCAACGTGATATTTTTTTTTGTCATATCGCCCAGCTCTATTTAAATGTTTAGGGAACAACCTGCTCCTTCCCTCTGGTCCGAAAGTGGACAACGAGACCCTAACCCAGAAGTCTGCCATATTTTCATCCTTTGGCGACATTCTGAAAAATAGGGTAAAACTCGGTCGACAAATCAAAGAAGCTCCTCTTTTCGTCTCGCAAACAGGGGCACCTTTCACCCATGAAAGAAAGAGTAGCAAAGTGTTCATTAAATGCTTTCTTTTCCCAACAAACTGCCATCAACTCACAAGGCTTCAGTCTGAATTCTATTAGGGAGCCGCTCTCTTTGAAGCTCATGTTCACATCTGTACATGCATGTAAAATGTAGAAGTGTTGCAGCTAAGTTAACAAGTGTATTCATGTAGGGGGGTGTGAAGGTGTGTCTTTGCGGATGCAATATTTAATGAGGGAGAAGAGATGTGATGATGACAGTACTAATGAATAATTATGGCCAACAGCTGCTCATTAATCTCAGCCAACACCTAAATAAACATGCACCTGCAAATATACGTGCAGATGAGCCGTGCAATACAAATATCTGAAGGAACGAAAATTTGAATGAATTGACATCCACTGCTGTCAATGGCACCCAATACACTCACATAGACATTATTCTAGTGGAAATCTTTGGTAGCAACCAGGTGATTACTTTTTGAACAATTTCCCCAAAAATATTCTTGGTGGAAACCTATTCATAAACCTTTGGGATACAAAGCAATATATCACCATATCGATATTGTCACTCCATTAATACATGGAATTGCCTTCTGCCAAGGTAGCATTATTAGCACTGTGTGGCTATCACCCACCACAGAAAACCTCGCTAAATATGAAAGCAGACATGCATGTCATGCAAATGTGACATAAGCACAAAAGATAGGAGAGTCAGACCTTCTCACAAGGACGTGACTTTCCAGATGTTTTAAAAACACTATTGTCTGCTTCAAGATCACTGAGATAACCTTGGAATTAAGTTGCAGTCACAAAGGATCCCGTGTTGCATGGCCTCAACACTAATAAGATATTTAAAACAAGACAGATTTTTCATTCATTTATATTTTGAACCGCTTTATCCTCACAAGGGTCACAAAAGGAAGGGGACACCCTGAACTTGTATCGCGGGGCACGAGGAGTCAGTCAACTGATTTGAAGACAGTGTTTTAGTAATTTTGGAACATACCTTACGTTTACATTGTCTGTGACGGTGAGAAAGTTTGTCCAATATTGCGGTGATCCTTTAATTTAATTTTTAAAAAATATAATTGACAAAGTGAATTCCAACAAATTTTATAAAAACCTCTCAAAACATATAGTTACTGTAACAAGAGTAAATATGATGATACTTTCTATCGATGAGCAAGACTGTGTATAGTACTGAATCATTTTGTTGCGTACAATTTTTTCCATTCGTTTTAAAAAAAAATTGATACTTTGACCCCTGCTGGCCAAGATTTAGGAGATGAGTACCTAGCATAATGTCAAATTTTCTACCCTCATATTCAATTTAATTGTACTTTTTAATTACACTGTTATTGGTTGTCTACCAATTTAGGGTGACCCCTAAAAATGAATGAATGAATATTTTAATACAATACAGTACTGTACTACTACTGTTTTATGTGTTTTAGTGGGGCTGGCTCCGAAATAGATTCTTTGCTTTTTTATTGATTTCATTGAGGACAGGTGATTTTTACCACACATTCTCATCCTGAGCTAATTCATTTCAAACTTCTCAGCAGAGTACACAGCCTTTTTGGAGTCTTTGGAAGGAGTGCTCGAGAATGCTCCTTCTCGGGACTTCCTCGTTCCAATGAGAGACCTGGAGGGGCATGATAACCTCAGCAAGATTCCCAGGGGTGTATGGGAGTTTATCCAACAAGTTTACATGTGCTTTGTGGACTTGGAGAGGGTTTTTTGGGAGTATAGGGTACCAGAATCCCTGTTACATTGGGTCCCTCTATGACCAGTGTCAGGGTCTGGTCCATATAGCCGGACCGCATGGCCAGTAAGTCAGATTCATTTATAGTGGGGGCTGGCCTCTGCCAAGGCTGCCCTATCTCATGGATTCTGTTCAAACTTTTATGGACAGAATATCTAGATGCAGCTTTGGCGTTGAGGGGGTCCGATTTGGTGGCCTCGGAATTGCATCCCTGCTTTTTGCAGATGATGTGCTTCTATTGGGGTCATCTCCAACTCTCACTAGAACGATTCACAACCGAGTGTAAAGCGGTCGGGATGAGAATCAGCACCTCCAAATCAGAGACCATGGTCCTCAGTCAGAAAAAGGTGGCATTCCCTTTCCAGGTCAGGGATAAGGTCGTTCCCCAAGTGGAGGAGTTTAAGTATCTTGGGGTCTTGTCCACGAGTGAGGGAAGAATTGAGCAGGAGATCTGCAGGCAGATCTATACAGCATCTGCAGTGATGTGGACTCTGGATCAGTCCGTCATGGTGAAGGAGTTGAGCCAAAGGCAAAGCTCTCTATTTACCGGTCGATCTACGTTCCTACCATTATCTATAGTTTCCTCCGCAGGTTGTCCGGCCTCTCCCTTAGCCATAAGGAGAGAAGCTTGGTCATCCCGTCATTGAGAGGAGTCAGATGAGTTGGCTCGGGCATCTGATTAGGTTGCCCCCCTGAACCCTCCCTGATGAGTTGTTCGGGGCACGTCACAACCGGCGGAGGCCACGGGGCCAACCTAGTCTCCTGGCTGGCCCAGGCACACCTTTGGATCCTCCCGGAAGAGCTGGATGAAGTGGCTGGGTAGACGGAAGTCTGGGCTTCCCTGCTGAAGCTGCTGTCCCTGCGACCCAGCCTCGGATAAGCGGATGAAGAGGAGAGATGAGATTTCCAACTGTCCTACCAAAGATGGCTGCCAGCTAAACGCTCCACCGTCAAAAAACATTTGTCGCCTTTCCTAAGTTGACAGGCGTTGTGTGGCGTCTAAGGATTTTTCTGCTGTCAATTTATTTAGCACTCAAGCTGCACAGTAGGGTGATCACAGCCACAAAGATCATCAACTGGCCCCTATGTCCCCTGTCCACCATCTACGAATCCCGGTGCCTAGGAAGTGCAAAGAACATAATAAAAGACAATACACATCCCGCTTCCACCTCTTCAACTTGCTGCCCTCTGGCAGGCACTACAGGTCCGTAAAAGCCAAGAAAAACAGACTCAAGGACAGTTTCTTCCCAAGAGCCATCACCATACTCAACTTGAGTTCTGCACCTATGATGACCAAATCAAGGAGGAAACTGGAGTACCTGGAGAAAACCCAAGGAAGCCCACGGAGAACATGCAACCTCCACAATGGAAGGTCCGAAGCTGGGATTGAATCCTCGATCTTAGAACTGTGTGGCCGGCACGCTAACCACTCGGCCACCGGGCTGTCTAAAAATGAAATAATCTTTCGGTTGGGAAATTAGCTATAGGTTATAAATGAATTTCAATGTGAATGCATCGACTTTGAGTGCAACATTAGCCCAATCAACATGGACATTCTGAGGCTATATTGATGGGGCAATGAAAGATCTCCTCTTGCTTCTGCCCCGAATTGAAATGAACTTATCACTAGTAGACATTGACAGCGACAAACGTCCGATCCACTTGAACTGGGAGGGTTTGCAGCGAATTAACAAACGTTAACAACCCCCCACTTCAAATGGATTGGATGCCTGTCTACTTATGGAAAGATACATACATACATTCCGTCCACATACGAGTAGTTTTTTTTGCTCTCTTACTCATGGGGGTTTCTTCTGATGGCATGTTGCGACTCACTTACTAACTGTATTTCATAAGACATCTACATTCAAGAGGTTTTCTCAATCCTGTTCATCTCACAGATTCATCAGTAGCTGGGCAGAACTCCACGACATGTTTCTGTTCTTATTCCATCCTCGTGCTTCAAGTCCCTGAATACATATACGGGTGAGCTGGTCATGCATGACAACAACATGTCTCTATGGCAACACAAGAGCTGGCAGCGATTGGGGTGAGTTGCTCAGACATGCAGCCCTTCTTGTGGAAAGTGTTCTTGGTTGTGATAAACAATAGAGTCTGACCACTCAAAATGGGTGTGGGGGTATTTTAAAAAATAGTGCAGTGGTACCTCTACTTATGAATGCTTCTACATACGACATTTTCAGGTTACAAAACACTTTAATACGCAAATTATTGTTCCGGGATACGAAAAGCTGTCTAACTTACCAAATATCAAGCAAAGTACAAGTGCAAATACTTTAATAGAGCAGCAAACTCAAGTGTTGAGTGCCCTCTCTGGACTGAGCAGGCAAAACAGGCTCACTTCCCATTCATCTTGCTCACAAAATCCACAGAACATAGCCTCAGTGACACCTATTTACAATTATGGACGCAGTACCCATCATTCCTTTTTCTAAATTGTCAAAAAATAGAATGATTACCCTCTTTTTTAAAGAGGAGTAAAACAGTTTTAAATCGTTTTGTTATTAAGAGCCTCATAATAAAGGATTTGGACAATTTTCAGGTGTTTTAATAATTTAGAATTGAACATGGAATTGAGTATTTTTTGTGTCAACATATCATTATTGTGATAGCAGTATTGGCGAAACTCCACACTCTAATCCGTTCTTGTTATCACACTTCTCTTTTGGGATGAATGGCAACCTGGCACACTTTTTGGCTTTTAATCACAGTGTATTGACCAGGACCGGTCTGGAGGGATCATGTCAAAAATAAATAGGTAGTGAGTGACCATGAAGCGCTTACTCATTGCTCCCAAATGCCAAAAGAAGGTTCATATTTTGACAAAGGTTGTTTTTTTCCCACAGAACTTCACCTCTTATCTCAGATACCAACTTTACTTGTCCGTTTGCTGTTGTATTGTTACAAAACTTAACTTAAAATTAAGATGGCACATTCGACCTCGGAAAGAAGTTCGGGGGGTCTGAAAAGAAGCCTCACTCTTTTTCTTCTTGGGCAAATGTAAAGTGTATTAAACCACGGTGCGGGTAGGTGAATCTTTCCTCTGGAATTGAGCCATTACTGAACCCAAGAAATTTAAGGCACACTGTACCAGGGAAGTTAATCATAAATATCATGGCATTAAAACAGGATATCAATTCATTGGAGGATATGATATTTGCCCAAACTATGACACGGTTCTATGGCGCCCCGGTGGGTGGGTAGTGTGCCCGTCGGCCTCACAGTTCTGTGGTCCTGGGTACAAATTCAGGTCGCTCCACATGTGTTGACTTTGCATGATCTTGGTACTCCAGTTTCCCCCACCTTCCAAAAACATGCATGGTGGGCTGGTTGGACACACTAAATTGCCCCAAGGTATGAATGTGAGTGTGAATGGTTGTCCGTCTCCTTGTGCCCTGCAATCAGCTGACCACCGCAGTATTCAGGATGTTTCCTGGGTACTGCCTATTGTTGATAGCAGCCAGCGAACACACAAAATTGACCTCTTTTTTATTTTAGCAAAAAAAAAATGCAATATTGATTTAGCTTCTTAATCTACCACAGCTGCAGTTATCTCCTGGCAGCAATGAGAGCGAGATATAGTTAGGGAAGGCTCAAAAATGCATTTTCTTCCAAAAAGTTACGTTGAGCGGCCGGTGTTAACATGCACCCACTTGTGGAAATTCTTAGATCAAAGTTAGGTTCTGCTTACAATCGAGGAAATAATACTGAGTTAAATTAAAAATAGTCAGCTCTCCGGCGACTACAACAATTTTCAAGTAACCCTCACACGGTCTCTTTTTTAAGTGTGACTGACACAACATTGGAAAACCCAATAGAGCAAGAGGTGGACTGCACCCTCAACTTTCCACTTCATAGCCCGACCACACCCTGGATTGGTCACCATTGAGCCATATGGCATACAGAGAGACAGACAACTATCCGCACTCAGAATCATACCACCACTGGGCAGGAATTGACCCCAGACTTGCCCGCACCGAAGTCAGGTGAGGGAACCACTACACTATCAGGTGACTCTTTAGTATCACAATAGGGTTACATATCCACTGTATTTAAATTGAATTGACTTGAATGCTTTATTGTCATTATACATGTACAATGAGATTTAAAGCTTTCACCACGCAGTGCACAAATAACAACAACATACAGACAAATAAATAATCAACCAATAAAAAAATAAAGATAGTAGTAGTCCAAGTGAGGTCAGCAGAGTGGAGCGGGCTTGTTCCGTCGGAAGTCCAGGATGAGTTCCATAGTTTTGGAGACATTCAGCGCGAAGTTGTTGAGAGTGCACCAATCGCTGAAATAAGAACATCAGGGACACTGGCTCTCTCCCGCAACTCCCTCGTGTAATGTCTCTGGTCGCAACTCCTTCTTTTTAATGTCTCTGGTCGCAACTCCCTCTTTGCAATGTCTCTGCGAGCACTGGGCGGAGCGTTGCATTTTTTCAGTGTTTTTTCCCCCTTAGCCTGTTAGCTCCCATTGGCGGAGCGATCGCTAATTCAAACTACTTCTCGTTGGCAAGTGGTCGTGCGTTATCCTATTGTAAGGGCATTTGTGTGCATCATTTTCGGAATATTTTGAAGGTAATACAAACTCAAACAACCCTCGATATTGACTGAAAGTCAGTGTGGAGGCGGGGCAAACAGAGCCAACCCGGCCGGGAGAATTGTATAAAAATGTAAAACAAAATTAGAATTAAGTTTAGTGTAAGGTTAGATTAAACTTATTTTTTAGTGTGTCTGCATCGTAATCCAAGTTCATTTAAATTTGTTTATGTTATATCACGATTCACTGGTGCAAAAAGTCTCCCCCGTCTCGCCCAAGAGGCGGGGGACACCGTGTATCGGTGGCCAGCCGATCGCAGGTCACAAGCAGACAGACAACCATTCACTCTCACACCCATACCTGGGGGCAATTATGAGTGTCCAGTCAGCCTACCATGCTTTTCTTTGGAATGTGGGAGGAAACTGGAGTACCCGGAGAAAACCCACACAGGTCCGGAGAGAACTTGCTAACTCCACACAGGTGGACGGACCTGGATTTGAACCCAGGACCCCAGAGCCGTGAGGCTGACGTGGTTACCACTCAAGCCGCCGGGCCACCTACATTATTGTGGTGCGTTAGAATTTTACACTTCACAAAAAGAGAACAAAAGAGACCAAGCATTAAAAAAACATGTCATGGCAGTTTCAACAGAAGAAAAACAAAATGTAAACAACAATTCTGCTGGTTTTTCCTACCTCAGGCAACATGGACTTTGAAGTCATCATTTTGTTCTCCTGCAATAATATGAATTATGTTTCCATCTAATTAAAATGCAAACTAAGGCTTTTGACCAGCTGTTTGAACTGTTCTCCAAACTTGTGGGATGATGTCTAAACATAGTTTAACTCACTTGCTGCCAGTGGCAGCAATAGACATCCAAATCATTCATTCAGTCATTCATTTTTTGAACCGTTTTATCCTCCCAAGGGTTGCGGGGAATGGTGGAGCCTATCCCAGCTGAGGGGACAGGGTTGCGGGGAATGGTGGAGCCTATCCCAGCTGAGGGGACACCGTGAATTGGTTGGCAGCCAATCGCAGGGCACGAGGAGATGGACAACCATTCACTCTCACAGGGGCAATTTAGAGTGTCCAACCAGCCTACCATGGATGTCTTTGGAATGTGGGAGGAAACCGTAGTACTCTTAGGAAACATAAGCAGGCCCGAGGAGAACATACAAACTCCACACAGGTGGACCGACTTGAATTATTGCCTTGCTTGCTAAAATGTGCGCCAAACGTTCTCCTCAAAGTTTCTTGCTGACCTACATTTGTTTAATATCTCTACTACTTTAATATCATGAGTTTTCTTACCGACTTGGTCGTACTACTTTTTTTGTATTTAGTTATCTGTATAGATATTGCCATACTTTAGGTTAGCATGAGGCGTTCCGGTGGTTGGGTGGTTAGCACGTCGGCCTTACAGCTCTGGGTTCAAATCCAGGTCGGTCTTCGAGTTTGCATGTTTTCCCCGGGTCCTCGTGGGTATCCTCCACGTACTCCGGTTTCCTTCCACATTCCAAAAACATGCATGGTAGGCTTATTGGTTACTCTAAATTGCCCCTAAGCATTCGTGAGTGTGCATGGTTGTCCGTCTCCAGGGAACTCATCGGCTGGCCACCGATTCAGGGTGTCCCCTGCTTCTGGCCCGGAGTCAGCTGGGATAGGCTCCAGCACCCCCCACAACCCTAATGAGGATAAAGTGGTTCAGAAAATGAATGAATCAATAGTTTAGCGTCTTACGGCTGGTAGTGCCTTTTCCTTAGTTTTCTCGCTGACTCATGCTGCCTTTGTTATATTTTGTTCTACTGGCATTATATGCCTTGCTCCTTTTGTTAAATACCTAAATATTATTGTGCATTTGATTTTATTACGTACTCAAAATTTATGTTCTCACCAGCCTATAAACAAACCGTTTTGACATTACTCACACCACTAATCATGTATTCTGTTTGTATTCTCACTCAAGTCTCGTATGCATTCACAAAGATTCTCCATTGTCCAACGCTTTCAACACTTACCTTTAAACTCACTGGTGTTTGTTTTACAATCAAACAGTTTCTGAATCTGGCAGTTGTCCAGGGGGCATGTTATCGTAAAAGACTCCTTCCCCCAAGCCGTGTTCCTTTGTAACTGAAACCTACACTGATAACGCCCACGTTTTAGGATGAAGTCAGATCACGAGAAAATTGTCTTTTCCCTTGCTAATAAAGAGAATTGACCATTGAAGCTTCATTAATGGCTTGTCTATATTTTGTCACTTGTCACACCAATTCATTCAGAACAAAATTAAGAACACTATTATTGTCCAGGAAGGCAGGAGATATTTCAACCCTAGCCTGAAGGATCCTGCCAGTATTTTCAAGGCATAAGTGTTACATCAAGATAATTAACAGATTAGCTAGCCATAGAAAAAATCCTTATATGGAAATTCCTTTAAAACTGAAACCCACCCACTAATATTTAATTAACACCCACTTTTGCCTGTTGGAAAGGGATTTAAAAAGGTAGTCAAATATTAGAGGTTGTCACTCTCTTTCAATAAACCCTAGCTGTTTCGACAACCGACCCTGAGTCTCAGTATGTCTTGTTTGTCTTTGTCTGTCTTCCAAAAAACCCTCCAGGACAAAAACAAGCATGCGGCGTTGTGAGTACGAGGTCGAAAAAGAAACAAACACCAATAATTTCCTACGTCTGAGTTTGTGTTGGTTTCATCCTTCAATGGCTTGCCGTTCACAACAAAGATAGCTTTCAAATGACACGTTATGCATTGTGATTTTTAAAAAATGTATTTATTATTTTTGAATAGTTTGTGTGTTTTTTAGATCAAACATTTATTGCATTTGAATGGGTGGTTTATTAGGACATATTTTTGTTACATATTAGTAAATAAATTGCCTTTTTCTTCTTCCTTCTTAACATATCAGCAAAAATGTAGTACTATATCATGTATTGCCTATTAAAATTTGTTATCGTCACAGACCTAATAGACACTTTCCTTTCATCAGACATCCCATTCATTCATTTTCTGAACAGCTTATGCTCACAAGGGTCGCGGGGGTGCTGGAGCCTGTCCCATCTGATTTCGGATACCAGGCGGAGGACACCCTGAAAAGAGACAGATAACCGTTCACACACACTAATACCTAGAGGCAATTGTTAGACCACCCTACCATGCATGTTTTTGGAATGTGGGAGGAAACAAGAGTACCCGGAGAAAGCCCACGCAAGCCCGGGAAGAACATGCAAACTCCACACATGAGGACCGACTTGGGTTTGAACCCAGGACCTCAGAACTGTGAGGCCGACACGCTAACCACTCATCCGCCGGGCCGCCGACAATTTCTAAAAACTAATTTCAGGGAGATGTTTATCGAACCTATTCTAGTCAGCTATTCCATATTGCAGTTAGGTTCTACTTATTTTATAAGACATCTCATTGGTTAAACTGTCAGCACTGAATCGGATGGAACCAAGACCAGGAGTCCGAAGGACCCACTGCAGTCCTTTGTGGAATCGGTTCGACACCTCTGCTTTATTCGGTTATTGTTACATTTTCTTCCTGTTAACATGATTTTGCTTTTAATATGTGCTTTCTTTTTTTTTTTATCTCTTTGTATATTTGGTTGTAAAGTGTCTTTGAGTGTCCTAAAAGGCACTTATAATTAATTCAGCTGTGGGTAATGGTGAAGTCATTGTTGCGCAGAGTGCACCTCACCACAGTGTCATAATTCTTCATCTTGACTAAACAGGGATATATACTTTAACATATTCTGCTATAAAGTGAGTTTATTGTTCTCGTTTATTACTGGTGGATGCGTCACGCAAGCTGCTCTGACTGTATGAGACTAGTGATTACTTCTGTGCGCTTTTGTCTTTGAAGATTTAATACATTTAGATAGACTTTATGAATAAATGTGTCCTTTTGTAAAAATGTATTATGTATTAAATCTTAATTTATTTTATTTTATATTTATTGGTTTTAATTGCAGATGGTGTTGTGGTTCATTTGGCTGACTTCAGTGCAGGCAGCGTAGGATCGATTCCCACTCTGTGTGTGCCCTAAAAATGACTGGTGCCCAGTTTAGGTTGTAGTCACCTTTTTGACCAAAGTCAGGTGTGATATGCTCCAGCACCCCCTGAGCCTGTCAAGGAAAAGCGATGTTGAAGATGATTTTAATTATTTTTCTATATTTGATTTTCTTGTTTTTTAAAAATATATATAATATAAATTTGCCTGACTCCGGTGCGGGCAAGGGTGGAGTCGATTCTCACTCACCGAAAGTATGGTTGTGAGCCCAAATGGTTGTCTATCTTTCTATGTGCACTACAGCTGACTGGCAACCAGTCTAGGGTGTAGTCTGCCTTCTGCCTGAAGTCAGCTGGGATAGGTTTTAACAAGCCGCGCATCCCTTGCGAGAATGCACGGTACAGATGACGAATGAATATTTTGTATATTTTTATTAATACTACTTTCATATACATTTGTCCAATGTTTTGTGTATATTTGTCAATTCAATGTGAATGGAATGTGCGCAAGCAACATCAAAACATGTTAAATCGTTGGATTCCATTGGCGGCGATATGTCCAAACCGGGAGGGCTCGTGTGAGCCATAATTAAGTGTAAAAAAATGACAGCAGATTAATAGCTGAATTCATAGAACAAGAAACTATTTTATTGTATTGTATTTAGATATATTTCAGTGTGAAAACATCTCAAAACATTTTTTTTACATTTCAACACTATGTGATGGAATACTCAAAAGCCAGCAAAGTCAAACAGGACACTAACCTTCAAGTGGAAGTTGAGGTGCGAGTTTATTCAAACATTTTGAAAAAAATAGTGAAATGCACACATAAAAAAAATAAAAATACAAATTTAATATTTTTTATTACCATTGATTGAGTTGAAAATTGTTAGTATCGTAACAATGCAAAAATGTAGTTTTCCCGATAGTCTTCTCAAAGTTTATTTACTTATACTTTTCTTTCAGGGCCATAAACGATAATAGATGTCCAATCATGTGGCTCTTATCACCTCTAATACGAATAAATTAATCACAAGTACATGTAAAATCCATTTGAACTTGGGAGTGTGGCAGTGAATCAACATCTGTTCATTCACTGCCATCCCTCCCACTTAAAATGGATGGACGTCTAGCTTCGGCAATGACTGGCAATGAGTAAACAAGGGAACAAAACTGAGGATGCTAACTGTTGACGATTTAAGTGTGGAATTCTTTTCCATTCTTGTCTGTTTTACGGCTTCAGCTGTTCAACAATCCAGAGTCTCCGCTGTTGTATTTTACACTTTATAATGTACACTCCTGGATTGAATGTCCATTGCCGTCAATGGCACTCAATGTGTAAGAGGTTTTGATGTGGAACCGAAACATTCGGTACACTCTGCTGGCTTGCGTTCAACATAGTTCTCAAACGCATAACACATTTTACTAATATATAAAGGGGAGGAGGGGTGATGATTCCAAGAGGAAAAACTTGACTAAATGTGACAGGACTGGGAGGCAAAAATGGGCATCCTATTCAAAGATTCACATTTTCCTTTGGAGTGACCGGAAGACAAAAAAAAAGAAAACAATGACAAAATGGGTCATGTTTTATTTGCGTTTACCTCTATATGCACTCAGTATAACCTGGGGTGAAGACTTTGCGAGTACAGTGGATCTCATGACTCAACACGGCATGTACTGGCGGCCTTTGTTATTGTCACCCTTGCAGATGACCATGTGAGAAGAGATGAGAAAATGTAATAATGGCTCCCCTAAAAATGGCAGCCCGCCTCCCTACTGCTTCACATCATTTCAAGGAGCAGCAGGAGGTCAGAATGAAAAGAGAAAAAATACATGGATGAAATGAGCTTTTCCATGCCCGAATAGAGTAAATGCATTTTTGCTTCCGCCAGCAGGTGAAACCTACATAAATGGAGAATATGTATTCTGTTTAATGTCTGTTGGTTTGTCTCTATGCTTGTGTTCAAGATAACTCAATAATGAATTATGGTACTGATGTCAAACTTGAAGGATATGTTTACAGTACGAACAGTAAACAGATTAGAAGGATCTTTATGAATAAAGAATTTGGCATAATCTTAACTCACTGACACCCAAACAGATTTGTAAAGTGCATGGGGAAAAATCCCAGACCTGATTTTATAATGACCCGATTGTAACTTTGGCTGATTTTATTTTGCAGTTTTATTACATGGACACATTTCTAATAGGTTAGGACTTGCATGCATGACAATTTCCTTTGGAAGAAATTATTTTGACATGTGCAGATTAGTCAGCACGGTGGAGAGTGGTTAACACTTCTGTCTCACAGTTCTGAGATCGGGGGTTCATTCACTGGTGGGTTCTAGCGTTCCTGTGTGGAGTTTACATATTCTCCCCATTGCTATTGTGGGTTATTTCTGGGTACTCTAGTTTCCTGCTACATCCTCAAACGCATGCATGGTAGACTGATTGAACATTGCAGATTGTCCATAAGTATGTGTGTGTGTGTGTGATTGGTTGTTAATCTCCATTTGCCCACTGATTGGTTAGCAACCGATTCAGGGTGTACCCTTCCTGCTGACCATTGTTGGCTGGGATGGACTCCCTTGTGAAGATAAGTGGCTCGAAAAATGAATGAATGAATAAATGCACAGATTGATAAAATACACCGGAAATAGTACTAGAAGAAGAAAAAGCTGTAGCGACTTACGTGTCAACAAAACATCTGTCAATTTTTACTTTAAACATTATTATTTCAGATACTTCATCTGTTCATCTACTGTCAGGTGTTTCAACAATTGGAAGACACAGTGGTACATCAACATACGGTACAATATTCAGGTTACGAAAAGCTTTGATAGGAAGCCTGTTCTAATATACGAAACATCAATCAAATTCAAATATCCGATAAACCATAAATACACTTCCAATAATCTTTATCTTTTTTTTTCATTGTTGTGCCAGCCTTGCTTTCCCATTCACTAACAGTCTGCTGGCCTCCCATTGGCTAAGGGAAGCTGCTTTGACATGATGCCGAATCGAGGTTTTTACGTTGTAGGTAGACGCTAAAGTTCAGCCTTGCCCCATGGGGCTTAGGGGCCACCGGGCCCAGACTGTCACGACAACGGCAAGTTTTAGCTGGACGCTGAATCCCGTCCGAAATTGGGTAAGGGTGCGACCGTCCGACTGAAAGCCCCCCTTGGGGGCACTTTTTCATCATTTTCCGGGACCATGGCTGATCAGCTCCGGTAAAACTAATTAATATGATGGAACAAATTATGCAAAATTAATGGTTCTACCTTTGAAAGATTTGAAAAGTTACGAAACCACTTCTGCAACCAATTAATTAATGTAGAGGTACCACTTTATATTAATATCTCCAGCAATGTGTTTGTCTCGGATACGGACCAGTTCAAGCTTGCGAATAGTTAGGTATTTTGTCTATTGCTTGCACTGCTTTTAATAGCTTCTGGCGATAACAGAAACATGTATGCTATGGACATCAAAGACATGCACAGTAAAGACAGTTTATTCAAAAATTATATATTCTATATTCTTAAAATTGTTTTGATGAGAGCTGATCAGATTATACATCGACATAAACCACCCCACTTGTTCGAAATTAAGTCTTGATTTGAAAGGGCTTGATCAGGTCAGAATATTTCTAATGTTGTTAGTATATGAAGCATTTTTATTCTAATTAGGCTTTTAATCCGAACAAATGTGCCCTTGTCAATATAGCAATTGATGGACATCCAATCAATTTTGACTGGGCTAGCAGTGATCAAACAATGCCTGTTCTCCCAGGACAGGCTGTGAAAGGTTGAAATGGAGTGGACGTCTGGAGCCTTCAATGGCAGTGTAAGAGTTAAGAGTGGAGAGACACATCATAAATCCAGTATCTCACACACATGCAGTAAGGGAGAGTGAGCTTTTCTGGGGGTGTGTTGTGTGGCTGCTGTCCCTATCGTCTGCACGTCGCAAGTGCTGCATCAGTCACCTTCCAACCTCTGCACTTCTCGCCCAGCGAGGGACGGAGAAGGACCTCGTCATTATTACCCAATTCAACCCCCGTTACTCCTCATATCGGGCCGATTCCCTGCTTTCCGCCTTATCTAGAATTTGGCGGCAGCTCCGCAGCGGCAAAGCTGCCTGCGCGTGTGCATCCTCCATGCGATGAGGCTGGTGGAGCACGGGAGAGAAAGAGATCACTAGCGGTAAAAGAAGAAGAGGAGGAGGAGGTTGCCGAAAGGGAAGAAACCGCGCAGACCAAATATTTGCACAAGGATGCATCTCCTCAGTGCCATGTTTCTGCTCGTCATGTCAGCTGTCACGTCCTGCCAGGTAGGAAACGTAACAGAACTCAGACTTGTTCTCAACTTCACTTTGCTGGCTTTTTTGAATGCTTTGTGATTAGGGTAAAGGTTTTAATAAATAGAAAAAAAGAGACCCCCACCCAAAAATATACTTGAATTTAGGTTGGGGGTTAACCTTCATGCATGTGTTTTTTTTTTGTATTCTACATTTGTAGTAAATGAATGACGTAACCAACTGAGGTGAAATAATTCAATTTTGCCTTTTTTTCATTGAATTTTCTTTTTAATTGTCTGAGTTTAAACAAGTCAAATTTATGCACATAGGGTCCTTTGTAGGGCCACTTAATTCATTCAGTGCCATAATCAATAATAGACATGCAATTATATGGCTCTTTTTATTGTTGTGCTGTGAATTGAAATTTGGCTGGGCACTACCAAGCGCCCAATCCATTGGAACTGGGGGGTTGTTGGCGAATGAGCGAATCTTCATTGACATCAGTGGACTTTGAACAAGGGGCAAGGTTGACCCAGGACTGGCCTTTGTACCAATCCCAGGGTACATGATATACTGTACAGTCAAATTCACATTCACATTAAAGCCGAAAAACATTTTTGCGTGTTCAATGCCTTGAAGAACATACAGGTTTTTGGAAGAAAGCAAGCATAGCTATGCTCATTGCAGGCTGAAATCTGTGCACACACGTTCCATGGGCTAACCTGTAATGTAAGCACCATAAGTCTATATTCCGTACCAGGCCCAGACTGGGAGAGCTTTTCAGGCAAGGGGTCAGACATTTAATCAGACCACGCCTGTATTCCCCCATGGCGGTGTTCTGTCACATTTTCCTACCCATCAGGAATGGATACTTTGGGGTTCTGCCCACGCGTGCTTATGTCATTTTTGTTACGCCCATGATTATTTGCTCCCTTTGTCAAGAAGCTCTCAAATATTGGTGACTAGAGCAATCAACAGAATTTTTGTTTGAGTATTGGATTGGATTGGATAACTTTATTCATCCCGTATTCGGGAAATTTCGTTTCGAGGGTGCAGTGGAATGATCAAAATATGTTCCCGCCAAAAAGTAACGATTAAAAACGGATCAGATTATTAATATCACAGGGGTATTGAGTTGAATAGCATCAGTCTATTTATGTGTTGATTACTGGTAGCATATTTGCAGAGGAACCATCAAAATATGCACCCCATAAACAGAACCAAGAAGATTTATTCACTTGGTAAAGGTACTGCGATTAGATGGTCAACACCATGATGGACACAAATATAGAAAAACTGAATAAAAGCCGATTGCTGGGCACGAGGAGACGGGCAACCATTCACGCTCACACCTAGGGGCAATTTAGAGTGTCTAATCTGCCTACCATGCATGTTTTTTGAATATTCTAGGAAACCGGAGTCGCTGGGTCGACGACATTTTTATGTGGATATCATATTTGACCTAATATTGCAGCACCTGAGCCTAGGTGGATTGGTTTCACCAGAGAATATCAGTTCGTGTGGCAAAGACAACTCGCAGCCCACTTTTGTGGAAGGCGACAGGCATGGATGTGACAGTGGTAAAGCTAAATGGTGGCGCAGTAAATTTTTTGACCCACAAAAGCTTTGAAGTCAAGAGTGGAGCAAGTGATCTGGCAAAATAGGTTTTATCTGGTCAGCATGCATATTTTCTGACAGCCTAGAAAGCGTCTGCCTGCCGTATGACAGAAAGGCAGACAGTGATGGATGGGCTGGTGGCTTCACAGCTGCAGTAGTAGCAGCAGCTTCGAGTACATTAAGTGGCACAGACAGCATTAAGTCACGTCTGTACGAGTCAATGCAACAAGCTTGTTTCAAGGAGGTAAGCAAGTTGAGCACCACAATGGATAAGGTACATTTGAGGTTAAGTACTGTAATGGGCAGAATATCACACCCCCACCAAATACTACAAGAAAATTGCATATGCTCACTGTGATTGGCTGGCATCCAATTCAAGGCGTCCCCCACCTATGACGCAGAAAAAAAAACAACAACAAAAAACTTGTGAGGATAAGAGTAACAGAACATGATTGAATTATTGCTTTTGTTTATGCATACACATATTATGGTATTAGGTGTTGTATGCTTATATATTTGTGTTCGAGATCAATGCAGGAATTAGATTACATTAGATTAGATAACTTTATTCATCCCGGGAAATTTTATTGTCACAGTAGCAAGAGGGTGAGAATACAGACACAGGAAAAGACATTTGAGACATAAATAGGTAATAAATAAGTTAATAAATATATATAAAATAAAAATATAAACATAATAAATAATATATAAATATATATATATATATATATATATATATATATATATATATATATATATATATATATATATATGCATGCATGCATGCATACATACATACATACATACATACATACATACATACATACATACATACATACATACATACATACATACATACATACATACATACATACACACATACACACACACATACATACATACACATACATACATACATACATATATATGAATATACATATACTTATATTGTTTAAACTTTGCAACATATGTTTGGGATATCAAATGAAAGAGGTGATCAAATATGGTGTGGTAAGGTCAAAGGTCAGAGAGGTCAGAAAAGAGTTTCACAATACTACCTTATTTCATACTCAGATGCAGCCAAATTCAATGCATCGTCATATATAGAAGAATGGACATTCCCTTTCAATCATTCACCGACACAGAGGATGATAGACATTTATTTGTGTGGATCCATACTTCCATCCATCGATACTTGGATTTGACATCAATTACCATTAATGAATGAGTTAAAAGGAGTAACCACTCTATAAAATATGGTGATGCTTCTAATTTTGCTAGTTTCGTTCTCCCAGGTTGCTCTTCTCTTTGAGTTTCACTTTGGTATTGGGAATGAGCTACATTCTAAAAATTCTGGAATTGGAAGGAGGCATTATTACATAGGCATTTATTTGGAAAGCCATGTTCTTTAACACCAAAAGGACACGTAGCATCGAGTATTGAGGTTTATGGTCAAGGTGCATTCCATTCACTTACTCAGACGTCCACGGTGTTAAAAAAATGATATAACCCTCCCCCCCAAAGGGAATTGTAGGAATTAAGGGTCCATTTGAATATTTTTCATGGAATGAAAAGACATAAAAAGATTAATATGTAGAGAAAAAAATTCAAGAGTGGGGAAAAAACCTTCCCCATCCCCTTTGGGAGGCGCTGAGTACAAGCATCTCTTAAGAGTACACACAAGGCAAATTAAACCCATTAATCTTTTTAAGCATGACCACAGTGAGCGTAATTTCACTTACGACATGTTATTAACTCTTTATTGGATTAAAATATTGTTTAATCCATTGCAAGGTTATGATGTAATGACTGCTTGTTTTGTGCAACCAGTGTAAAAGCATGACATTTATAAACACTATGGGCACTCAACATGTACACATGACCTTTTCTACAACAGTACATATACTTTATTGTATTTATAAATAAATAAATAAAAACATCAGCAAAATAGAACGTGCATTGTGTGCCCCTTCACCAACTGTAACTGGTTTTCCATGTTTTATTATCACCTGGATTACAAAAAAAATTGCAGTAGAGGAGTTTGGAGATGTAATGCTCATATAAAATCTATTTTTGCAGTCTTCTACCTTCTCCAGAAGTAATGCAATGCCACATTTTCTCTTTTCGCAACTGGATACTCGGCTGCAAATGTAGCATGCCTTACATGGAACTCTTTGTTATTTTACAACTTCTCGCTACAAAGCGAACATTCAGGCAATCCTTCCGCATTGGCATTGAATTCAAATGTCCAGGAAACATTGAATCCTCTGTTTTCTTCAGTTATTTTTCTCTTTTCCCCCTGGGACCAATGGCCGATCAAACAGTTGTCGGTTTGTTTACAACACCCACCTGCCTAGCATCCCGCCCTGCTGATAGAAACATGTATCGCAGGCTATGACGCAAATTTCCATTGTCAGAAATGTTGAAATTTAATATTGATTCTACACATTCTTAAAGCATTGGAAAATGTTAAGAATAGTTTGTGTCACGCTTGTCCTTCTTCAGAAACCACAATAAAATAAAAAATATGGTTTTCTCCCCCATTTTCAAACATTTGTTTTTTAAATCTCCAGGGAGCGACTAGGGCAGCGCTAAAGAGGCGGCCAAACCAAAGACATGAATGCGTACAAGAGGTCAGGCGTATATAACTAGGGTTACAAATGTAAAAAGCTATTGTGTAACGTAAATCACAAATATGTACCCGATACATAACTCGAGTCGCAAATGTGTAATTCAAGTCTTGAATGCGTGACTAATATCACATACGTGTGGTTTATGTGTGTTGTGAATATCGGACTTTCATGGACGAGACAAAAAATATGTCTGGAGAATTGTGTGTTGCCAGGACCACACCGTCCCTAGAAAATCCATGTACCATAATCCCCCGAATATCGTGGAAAATGAAGACCAGACAAAGCCACAATAATAAAAAAACAACGAAGTAGGATCACCCCTATTATTACTACCATACTGTGTTTTCGCGCCTATACAGAAATGAGAACACAAGTACAATTATCAAGAAGTGTATTTATTAAATATTACAGCTATAAGTATATGTAAAGACTGTAATGTATTAATATCTAAATATAATCTATATATAAAAAAAAATTAAATCCTTTACATACTGTACTCTCTCTCTCTCATCTAATTTTCTGGACTGCTTTATCCTCATTAGGGTCGCGGGGGTTGCTGAAGCCTATCCCAGCTGACTCCGGGCCAGAGGCAGGGAACACCCTGAATTGGTGGCCAGCCGATCGCAGGGCACAAGGAGACGGACAACCATGCACACTTACACCCATACCTAGGGGCAATTTAGAGTGTCGAACTATGCATGTTTTTGGAATGTGGAAGGAAACCGGAGTACCTGGAGGAAACCCACCCAGGCCCGGGAAGAACATGCAAACTCCACAGAGGTGGACCAACC
Organism: Stigmatopora argus; assembly: GCF_051989625.1. Taxonomy (NCBI): domain Eukaryota; kingdom Metazoa; phylum Chordata; class Actinopteri; order Syngnathiformes; family Syngnathidae; genus Stigmatopora; species Stigmatopora argus. The sequence goes on from NC_135400.1 coordinate 3,730,700, forward strand.
TGGATTTGAACCCAGGACCCCAGAGCTGTGAGGCCGACGCGCTAACCACTTGCTTCACCGGGCTGCCTTACACTTGATTTAAAAACAAAAAACAACTGGTTATTGGAAGCTTTAGTCCAATTCCTCTTCATCAGATTCGAGTAGCATTGGATCATCATTGGAATCTTCACGGGGAGCCGTAAATTTATTGCGATTTCTGCAAGTGCTAAGACTATGTTCTTCATCCTTTCTCATCCTCCAAAATTAAACTTCCACTTTGCTCCTCGGCGATGTCCAACTGAAAATAAGAATAAAGAAAGAAAAAAAACTGAAAACAATAAAGATGTAGTAAAGGTAGAACAAGATTTTTTTTTCATATTCTGAGCCAGGCCTGATCGATGTATTGTTTGAACCATGCCATGCGCATGCACAATACTCACATACTTTTATTATTAGTCATTGTTTGCGGGACAAATCAGTTCTTATAATCGCTCTGGTGACATTTTCTTAAGGCTGCCTTATGACATAAACGAGCGGTGACAGCTGCCCGTAAAGCGATAGAGTAATCTTGGACACTTCACTTTGTGCTACAATTCATTCATTCAACTTTGGTATTGTGTCTCCTGGCAAGGATTGCTGGAGCCTATCCCAGTGGACTTTCAGCCAAAAGGCTTACAATACCCTAGATAGGTTGCCAGTCAGCTGTAGGGCACTCAGAGAGACAGACAACCATTTGCACACCGAATCATACCACTACCAAGTGGGAATCAATCCGAAGCTTGCCCGCATGCAAGTCAGGCAAGTGTACCACTACACCATCAGGTGGCGGTGACGAAATTATATGCTACAATTTGAACCTTATAGATTAAAAAAAAACATTGTCAGTCGTGAATAGGATCAGATATTGCACCCGTAACCAGGGGTGGGCAAATAGTCCACAAAGGGCTGCAGCAGGTGGAGGTTTTTAGTACAACGAATAATAAGACCCCCTTGTATCTATCTGGTGTCTGAGAAGTAAAATCAGTTGCTTTCAGACAGATGGTGCTTGCTTAAGCAGAAACCTAATTCGTTAAAATGTCTCTGCGGCCAGGACCAGGCTAAGGCAGGAACCACTGCGGCCCTTTGTAGAATAATTGCCCACCTCTGCCCTAAACCATAAATAATTTAAAATCAAGTAGTAATTGATGACTCTCTCTGATTTGTACTGTACATACCCTAACCCTCTTGAGACAGTTCATACTATAAATGGCCTTAAGTGACAATTTACTGTAAATGCTTACAATAAATATTCAAACAGTTGTATGAAAATACATCGACACATGTTTAAGGTTGATTGCACTGAAATAATAAAGAACCGATACCTCCCTGTGCATGCAGAGCCCTGAATGCGATGCTCCCCACCCCCACTGGGATGGGAAAATTGCAGATGAAATGCTGAGAGCATTTGACAGTGCCAGGGCTGTTTCAGGTCACCATGGACAAAAAGGGACAGTCATAAAATGATACAAGAGTACGAAATTCCTCAAAAGTGTCCAGCTGTGACCTCCCAGATGGATTATTAAATCTGTTTCTGTATTTAATTCATATGCTGCAATTGACGGCCATTGACGTTGATAGGTTATGGATAGACGTCCATATCCAATCCTTTTGAACTGGGAGGACTGAGAGTGAATGTTCATCTGCTGCCATTCCTCCTAATTCAAATGGACTGGACAATCTAACTCATGATAAACTCATTAAATAGTTTTAAGTTCATTTTTAAGAGTCAATTGATTGGACGTCTACCATTGTCAATGGCACTGAAAGAGTTCAATAATGGGTTAAAAAAGAAATATAGTGATAAATAGGGGTGTAATGATACATTAATCGATCCACATATACGTATATCACACATCAGATAAGCTGCTCTGTTGAAAAGAACAATTTTCATCAACATCTGAAATGTTTTGTCAACATAATCGCAAAATCGTTAAACTTGCTTTGTAATGTATGTATTAATCGTCTACGTTTAATCAAAATCAAATCAATCACAGACCCTTTAGTCAAATCAGGATGAAATTATAGCAGAACTATGTACAGCAGGGGTCATGAATCTTTTTGACATAGAGAGAGCCATAAACAAATCATATTTTCTAATGTTATTTCTTGAGAGCCATTCTCAGAATTGAAAAGTAAAAATGCAGGAAAAGTGATTTTTTTTTGTCATTTCACCACTTTTAAAGTACAAAATGTCTCTGATTTTTTTTACAACATTGTTATGCTGTTGCTAATCAATCACTGAGATTATTTATACAGAAGAGTAATGAAAAACAAGAGGTAGTGTCAACGCCAGAGTGTCGACGTCACGCTCCTATTGGTGCGTTCGGGACTCAGCTCTCTCAACAGTGACTTCCATATTTTACCTCACAGGTTAGTGGAGAGCCATATGCACCCATGGAAAGAGCCACATATGGCTCCTGAGCCATAGGTTCCCTACCCCTAATGTACAGTATATTTGCAAATGTTGTTATCTAGATAATAAATAGCATCTCTTATTATCATGACATTAATGATTTACATGCGGCCCAGTGGTTGAGTGGTTAGTGCGCCGGCCTCACAGCTCTGGGATCCTGGGTTCAAATCCAGGTCTTTTCATCTGTGTGGAGTTTGCATGTTCTGTGTGGGTTTCCTCCAGGTACTCTGTTTTCCTCCCACAGAGCTGTGAGGCCAACGTGCTAACCAGTCAAGCCGCTGGGCCGCCTCGACAGAGAAACTAAATGTTTGAAAATATTTAAGTTTTTTTTTAAGTAATACTCTTTCTTTAAGGTTACTGATGTACACTGAAATTGTTAATTTCAATTTCAATTAATGCAAAGAGTCCAGTTATGTTAAAAAGACTAAATGGACAATTTTGTGCCGTAGGATTGGCTGACCACCAGTTTGTGGTGTCCCTGCCTGGTGCTCGTAGTTGGCTGGGATGTGTTCCAGCACCCCTGCGTGTCTTGTGAGAATAAGCGGTACAGTAATCCCTCGAAAATCGTGGCTTCACTACATCGCGGATGTTTAAAAATGTATTTTTATTTTTTTTTATTTTAAGTTCAAAATGTGAAAATCCACACTGCAACTCCCGTCTTCCACTTGTTAGTTAACCACGATATTCGAAGGATTACTGTATGGTAAACGAGTGAATGAATGGACAAATAAACTCATAACGGTTTCTTAACTTTAAAAATAGATGAGTATTCATTAGTCAAATGCTTAGTCATTTAAACCCTAGTGGAAACCCTGGTTTATATCATATTGACGGTGTTTGATGTCCAATCAATTGTCGCTGGTGGGAATGAACATTCCCATGAACTCTCATTGACAAAGGATTAGACATTGAGTGCCCTCAATAGCAGTCAAACCATTAAATATTAATATGGGTTTGGCCAACATCAAGTGTTTCCAAAGGAAACCATAACTACAATGTGGCCCATGACAATGATGAATTGCTCTTCCCCCTGAGAGTTTAAAGTACTCAAAAAGTTGTCAAAGTATAGTGATAATCAGAAAAGGCAGAAAAAGAAATCCAAACCAAAAGAGACATATCAGCAATGCATTCGAAAGGCCTGAGGTGATTGGTGTTTTTCTGCTCCGTATGCAACAACCGGGCTAAGACCATGCTGAGATGCTGACAATTACACTTAGGGTGGCTGTGAGTTTGCCGCATTCTGTTGTTGAGCCTGGCAAAACAAAAAACCTTGAAACAAAACTACTTCAATTTGGCGCAATAAAATTAAAAACAGAATAACCCATCGGCTATGCGAATAAAATGGTGAGATATAAATGGCGACAAAAACAAACAAACAAAATCGACTGATATCTATTCATTAGGACAAGATGTACGAGCAGTTTGAAAGCAAACTTCTAAATCAAAACACCAGTAATCCAGCGACTAATGGCGAGGTTAGGAATTGATATTCTGAGGCTTCACATTGTTTTCTTTTTATAAAACACTTGCACACTCACCTAACAGGTGTTAACAAGTAACAAGGAGACAACAGCAGTCGTGACACAACTTCAAAATAGCCCTACCATTTCAAATGGATTGGACGTTTATTATTGATAAACTCTTTAAAAGTCTAAGTAGAATAATGATCGGACACCACTTGATTGGATGTCTTATCATCTCGGGAAGAGCGACAAGCACACCTTTTTATTAATGGGGGCTTTCGGTGGCCATCTTGTGTAAGTTTAGACGCGCTTGGAAACTAAATCGCATATTGCGCCGCATCCGTACATTACTTCTTAATATTCTTTGATATTGATTACGTCATTTTAGTTCTGTATCAGTATTGGTACACAATGCAACACTCCTGGATGCATATCAAATAACATATCAGTCAACCTTGGCCAATTGCTCCCCTTAATTAATGATTGCAATTCCCCTTTTTAAGCGATATTAAAACCATAGAAATGCAACGCAGCACATATTTTCTCAAACAGGGCGCACTTAAAAGTCTAAAAAATTCCTCAAAGTGGGTGTAGTGCCCAATCAGTCGGTGCGCCTTTTGTATTCATTAAATACTTCTGGATCCCAAAACTGGAAAAAGACCATTTGTGCCGCCAGATGGTGTCGTGGTTCACTCGCCTCACTTTGGTGGGGAGAGGCGTGGGCTTGATTCACGTTGGGGGCGGTATGATGGTGAGTGAAAATGGTAATTTGTCTGGCTGTGTTCCCAACGGCTGACTAGGGTGTAGTCTGCTTTTCGCCCCAGGTCAGCCGGGATAGGCTCCAGCAACTCCCGCAAACTTTATGAAGATACGCGGTAGGGAAGATGATGAGGGTGAGGGTGAGGGTGACGGTGACAATGACATTAATTTGAGTCCTGGTCATTATCTGAAGCTTTATGATAAATGTTCAGGGAATTGAATGGTAAACTATTATTAAATTAATTTTATGTCCTTGTTTTTTAGTAATAAATGCACAACTCAAGAAACTATAGAAGATTTATGGTTTTTTTTTTACACAAATTTAAAAAAATGCCACTTCAGCGTCATTTAAAAAAATGCAAACATTATAGGGGGTGTGACATTAAGTGATTCATTACAATTAAATCATTAGCTGCCATAGGCAACCAATCCATTTTGAATGGGAGGTATGGTTTGTGAATGCTTATTTTTCAGTGCCATTGACAGTGTTAGACGTCCAATCCCTTTTGACTCAGAGGGGCGGAGGAACAAATGAACATTTGTTCTTCTCTCATCCAGTACCAACCACCCCAGTTCAAATGGATGTATTAATTAACAGATTTGAACACATTTTGATCAAAGTTCACTTTCAAAACACAGGAACTTTACCAAAACTAAGAAATCTGATTAAATGCACACATTTTGTTCAAAAAATGTCTTTACATATTTTAGCTACCCATTTTTTTGCTAAGGTTAATTCAAGTTTTAGGCCTCTCAAATAACAATTTATTTTTCTTGATCTTAACTTATTCATTTTCTGAACCACTTATCCTCACAAGGGTTGTTGGGGTGCTGGAGGCTATTCCAGCTAACTACGGTATTTGTCCAAATATAACCTGCACTAGACAACAAAATTTAAGGGTCAAGACAAGGGGAAAAAACGGAGGTTTAGAGTTTGAAAATTATGGTAATTATTCTTTATCACATAGAAATGTTTGTGCCATTAAGAATATTTTTTTCTGCAGGAAAGAATTTGACTGAATAGGAGAAAGCAATTAAAACTGCCTTTCAGTTCAAAACAGTAGAAAAACAATCTGGAAAAAAAGTCAGTCCAAAATTTTCAAAGGTCATTCATTCATTGTCTATTCTGCTTTTCCTCACAAGGGTTGTGGGGGGTGCTGGAGTCTATCCCAGCTGACTTTGAGCATCAGGCGGGGGACACACTGAATTGGTGGCCAACCAATCGCAGGGCACAAGGAGACTGACAACCATTCACATGCAGACTCATACTCAGGGGAAATTTAGTGTTCAACCAGCCTACCCTGCATGTTTTTGGAATTTGGGGACAAAATAGAGAAATCTCATGCAAGCCCGGGGAGAACATGCAAACGCCACACATGAGGACCGACTAAGGATCGAACCATCAACCTCAGAACTGTGAGGCAGACACGCTAACCAATGGGCCCCCCGGGTGCATGAATTTTTTTAAATTAAAAAGCTTATTATTATTTGAGTGTTCCAATCAAGTCACAAATATATTTAAAAAGTCCACAGCAACTGAGTACTGAAAAAAGATTTTGCCTGACCTTATAGTTTTTGATGAGCCTCCCCAAACTGCAATTTTACTTTAAAACTCAGAACTTAGAATTGGTAACGTAATCACATTTTTTTTCTAGTTCAAATTCATCTGATTTTCTGAACTGCTTTATCCTCACTAGGGTCCCGTGGGGTGCTGGAGCCTATACCAGCTGACATTGGGCCAGAGGCGGGGGACACCCTGAATCGGTGGCCACCCTATCGCAGGGCACAAGGAGACAAACAACCATGCACACTCACACTCATACCTAGGGGCAATTTAGAGTGTCCAATCAGCCTACCATGCATGTCTTTGCAATGTGGGAGGAAACCGGAGTAACTGGAGAAAACCCACGCAGGCCCAGGAACCCAGGTCTCCCACTGTGAGGCAGACGCGCTAACCACTCACCCGCTGGGCTGTTTAATATGGATATAACATTTCTGAAATACCACAAATAATTTCTCATGGGTCCATTAATCACTATTGTAAACAAAACCATAAACAAGAGTCTCTTCCCTGAATCTTGGAAGTGCTCAATCATAACATTGGTAATTAAATCAGGGAACCCCGCAATAAGCAACAACTATAGACCTATAAGCATCCTTCCAACCGTCTCAAAAGTTCTGGAAAAGATAGTAGCGGAGCAACTTGTAGATCACATTAACAGCAGTCCGTCCATACACCCTGGACAGGCTGCAATTCAGCTTTAGAAAATATCATTCTACTGAAACGGCGGTTTGCTTATTTCTAAAAAAAAACGTACAACTAAACACAAAACTAGTAGAAATAAAGGCGGAGTCATGGGTGCGGTCTTCATTGATCTCAAAAAGGAGTTTGACACCATCAACCACCAGATACTGCTAACTAGACTGTCTAGTTTTAATTTCTCACCAAGCATGCTAAATTGGATTGCGGAATAACAGACTTGCGGTACTGCAGGGGTCAGTGCTAGGTCCACTGCTCTTCAGTCTTTACATAAATGATCTGCCAGCTGTTGTCCTTCAATTGTCACCTGCCAAATATATGCCGATAATGCCGTTCTTTATGTCCACGGGAAAGACAAAAAACATGCTGCACAGGAAATCACAGATGCAATGATGAGTGTGAATAACTTGTTTGAAAAATCCCAACTACATTTAAACATATGTAAGACTTTTTGTATGTACTTCTCAAAAAGAGCGACAAATAATAGTGACCCCAATGTTTTTGTCTGAGGAAAAACAATCAATGTAGTCCAATATTTTAAATACCCAGGATTCACTCTTGACTCTGAACTTGTCTTTAAACGACCGATCAAAAACACTGAAGAAAATTAAATTCAATTTGTCCTATTTTCGGTTCATTAGAAACAATGAAAGCCCTGAGTCAGCAAAACTATATTTTGACACAATGATCATATCACACATGACTTACTGCCTAACAACACCAGAATAAAAAAAACATTTATGAGCACGCCTTGAAACTATTGGACAGAAAAACAAAAATGCACCATCATTGTCAGATATTGAAAAGCACAAGCGCCTGAACAATACTGTTAAATATGCAGATGCCACCTTAGTTTACAAAATCTTCCATCACAAAGCTCATCCTCCACTGCAAGATTTTGTGCAAAAAAAATTCCAACACATCAACAAGGACTGGCTCTAGAGGTGCCTGTGTAATTCCCTTCAAAAAGAGTGCATTCAGTCAAAGCTTTTTCTCTGTCCGTGCCGCACATACCTGGAATTCAATACCAATTACCACACCTGAACTCCCGTCTTTGAACCTCTTCGCTAATCATCTTAAAGCCTGGCTCTTAGACGAACAAAATTGCGATCACAATGCTAAAACTGTGCTACTTGTGTGTGCGTGTGTGTATCTTTGTTTATCTTCAACCTACACAAGGGACTAAAGATGGAAATTAGGCCTCCCTCGTCTACAATCTTACATATTTACATATATCTCATATCATCTCATTTTCTGAACCGCTTTATCCTCATTAGAGTCGCAGGGGGTGCTGGAGCCTATCCCTGCTGACTCGGCCAGAGGCGGGGGACACCCTGAATCAGTGGCCAGCCGATCGTAGGGCGCAAGGGGACAGACAACCATGCACACTCACACCGTGACCGGATGATTCGCCTAAAGACGTTTCGCCGACGGACGTTTGACAGACAGACAGGTTGCCGAATGGACGTTCGGCGGAACGTCCATTCGGTGACCTGTCCGTCGGCAAAACGTCTTTAGGCGAATCATCCGAGTACCCACTCACACCCATACCTAGGGGCAATCTAGAGTGTCCATTCAGTCTATCATGCATGTTTTGGGAATGTGGGAGGAAACCGGAGTACCCGGAGGAAACCCACCAGGCGGGGAGAACATGAACACTCCACACAGATGGACATGACCTGGATTTGAACCCAGGACCCCAGAGCTGTGAGGCTGATGCGCTAACCACTTACGCCACCTGGCTGCATTTACATATAGATGTTCATTAAAATGAATATGAATATATTCATTAATATGTGCTGTCCCTTATTAAATCAATCAAACTCAAACTCATATAATCTTTTTGGACAGCAATAGTTTTCGCCTTGGAACTCTGCCATGGATACCAGCTTTGACCAGTGTTTTTCTTATAGTAGAGTCATATTGACCTTAACTGAGGCCAGCGAGTCCTGCAGTTCTTTTGACATTTTTCTGGGTTCTTTTGTGACTTCTTGGATGAGCCATCATTGCACTCTTGGAGTAATTTTAGCTGTCCGACCACTCTGGGGAAGGGTTGCCACTGTTCCCAGTTCTCTCTATTTTTGGATGATGGCTCTGACAGTGGCTCGTTGGAGCCGTAAAGCCTAGGAAATAGTTTTGGAACATTTTCTAGACTTAGATGTCCATCACTTTTTTTTCCACATTTCTTCTTGAATTTCTTTGGATCGTGGCTGATGCTCTGATGATGTAGCCTACTTCACTGGGTTTGACACATTATTTTAGTGTTTTCTTCATTCAACACGTGTTGGTAATCAAGTGGGGGCGTGGCCTGTGAAATTGAACTCAGCTTTCTTCCAATTGTGATTAGTCACAGATATTTGTTATTTAACAAAGGGGGGCAATTACGCTTTCACAGAGGGCCAGACAAGTTTGTATTTTTTTCTGCCTTGGCAAATAAAATCATCATTTAGAAACTGCATTCACTTTTTCCTTGGGTTGTCTCTGTGTCATGCGGAAATTTATTTGATGGTCTGAAACCTGTGTGATAAATATGCAAAACTCTCTCTCTCTCTCTCTCTCTCTCTCTCTCTGTCTCTCTCTCTTGTTTTCTCTCTGTCACTCTCTCTCTCACTCATTTTCTCTCTCTCTCTCTCTCTCTCTCTCTCGTTTTCTCTCTCTCATTTTCTCTCTCTCTCATTTTCTCTCTGTCTCGTTTTCTCTCTCTCTCTAGTTTTCTGTCTCTCACTCATTCTCTCTCTCTCACGTTTTCTCTCTCTCACACTCGTTTTCTCTCTCTCTCTCGTTTTCTCTCTCTCTCTTTGTTTTGGTGTTGTGTTAATTGCTTCGTAAATATTTTTCTTATATTTTTGCTTTGTTTTCATATATATATACATTTGCATACATATTGCATATGAAATTGGTATACTTTTATCATTTTTAAAGGGTTCATAGTTGCTAGTATTGAAATTGTGGTACGATTTATACTAGCTAATTCAATGTAAAGTGCTGCTCTACTTATGAAATATCCAAGTTTCGAAATAACTTCTGGAACCAATTAATTTCATAAGTAAGGGTACCTATGTATGCTTCCTCATAAAGAAGAATCAAGAAGATTTACTCACTAACATTACCATGATTACATGGTCACAACTGTGAGTATATTGGATATAGGAAAACAGTGGTAGCAAAATTTGACAAAATATCAAAAATTGATGGACATATCTTTCAGAAAAAGTGTCAATACCAAATATTTTCAAAGGGAGCAAAATAGGAGAGAACACCGGTAACCGTGATATTAGTGTGAACACCACAAAGGCCATTGCTCACATTAGTATTCCATCCACAAAAGAGAGAATGGGAAATGCTATTCATCCCCAGATAGCAGCCTCTTCAAGCTATTGTTAATTTTCTGTTTTTAAGACAGAAATGGACACCTTTGACTGCAATGTTCCCCCCACACTTAGGATTGTTGACTTGCGCATGAATGACTGTGTTAAAAAGGCAAGGATGCTTTCCATCTGATGATTCAAACCCTTAAGCGTGGGGAATTAGACCGAGAACAAATAATGAGATTTTGAGGCTAACACATCCTGTTATTCTGATTTAAATGAAAATGTGAATGACATTTAGAGAGAGTACTGTACATGCCTACATTTATACATATATTTAAAGTCTATAAAAGATAAGGATAAGTATGAGTTTAAATACAAATATTATGGATTTGCTATAAAAAAAAAGGAAAACACCACACAGGACCCAGGTATGAACCCTGAATCTCAGAACTGTAAACGGACATGCAAACCAATCTTCCTCTGTGACACCATTTTAACAAGTTGTTTGGGGCTAATTAATGTTTAATTCATCTTTACAAGAGTAAAGTTGACCAACTCTTGTTTGTAATGAGGCTCAAATTTGAATTAGGTATGTAAGGTAAGCACATCGGTCAACTCCTGTGCTCTGAACATACATCTAATGATGCATCTGGACATATCTTTTGGGTCTTTCAAAGAATTAACAAAGGACGTAACAAAATGACATCCGACCCCGGTTAGACAAAGACGCAGGATTTAAGTCAGGGATGTCTAAACTATTCCACAAAGGGCCGCAATGGGTGTGGGTTTTCATTCCAACCCATCAAGAGGACACCTTTTCACCAATCTGGTGTCCTACAAGTGCAATCAGTGGATTGCAGTCAGGTGCTTCTTGTTTTCTGCAGAAGTCAAAGTGTCTGTCCTGGATTGGTTGGAACAAAAACTTGCAGCCACAGCGCCCCTCGAGGACCGGTTTGGCCACCCCGGATTTAAGTACACCGTCGGTCCATAGGTCACACAAGAGGCAACGGAGAGGAACGACACAACATGTGAAGCCAATGGGTAATCAAATGGACAGGACACACAAGGGAAACACCCAAAATGCAAAACATAAAAGACACCCACCTCCACGTGACCCAACCGTGGCTGAAAAGGCCCCGGCTTGTGTCCAGATAAATAGTGACTATGGCCTCATGGCTTTCCTCTCTTTAGCCATCGCCATCTCGAGGTTCTCTCTGCAGCATTGTGGTACTGCAAATGGGTCTCCTCCTCCTCTCACCCTCAATGCCTAAAATAAAAGTGCTTTGGCCAAAGATCTGGCTATGAACCCCCTACATTCAACCGCCACCGAGAGGCATGTTCGCCGGGCCCCCCTGCTTATTTAGAACCAAAAGGCATTTGTTGCGCTATTAAAAAAATATATTTTGAAACATGGTTGTTTAACAAATAAAAGATTGAGTTTACACACTTAGAGATGGTGAAGAAATTCAATCGCTCGTCTATTAGGATCAACTCTCTACATTGCAGTATGGACAAACATAGCGAGACAATCTTAACACACACACACACTAACACACCCATAAATCTCGCTTTATATGGATTATAGATTACAGGCAATAGGTTAATATTTGCAGTGGTGACCCCTCTTTTTCAAGACCTCTGCAACTCTCCCTGGCATGCTGTCGATCAAATTCTGAACCAAAACCTGACTAATGGCCATCCATTTTTTGCATAATCAATGCTTGGAGTTTGTCAGAATTTGTTGGTTTCTCGTTGTCCGCCCGCCTCTTCAGGATTGACCACAAGTCCCCAATGGGAAAAAGACCTGGAGAGTTTCCTGGCAAAGGGCCCAAAAGCTTAATGTTTTGTTCCGATTTTGTTATGACCTTGTGCATCGTGCACATCAGCTGTCGAGAAAGAATATTTTTTGTGTCGCAGTTGAAAATGCCTCCTAAATATAGTGTAAGTTCCTTTATATGCTAAAGGCATAGCAGGCCATTATGGCATAATTGAATCTACGCTGTGGCGTTCATTTCTCTTTCAGGGCAGCTAATTATGTTTTGACAGCTGCCCGAAAGATCAGGTAAAGTTTTGACAACTTTTGATTATGTGATGTGAAATAAATGAGGAAAATCACAATCACTTCGTCTGTTTTGCTTTCTGCCACGGGCGCGGCCATTTTGCGACACATTTTCTTCTAAAAAGTCTGCGCATGTCAACTTTTTTCCGCTGCTCGTGAGAAATATTTTTCTACGTTTTCTTAAAGGCGCCACCATTTTGCAACGAATATTAGTTTTTTTATGCAGACTGGTGCTTATCAATTATGTTTCGTTTGGGATGTCGTCTGCTCATTGTCTTTGTACCAGTACTCATAAAATATTTTAGCATATCTGTGTATGGTATTACGTTGAAAATACGGGCTGATGGATTGCCAGCTCGGGCAGGTAAAATAGATGGGTTACCTGCCCTATGGGAAGGTGGTTTAAAAAGTTAATTTAGAACCCAATCATTTCCAAAGAAAACACTAAGCACTTCCCATCCCATGTAGGTGTAATGACCAGTCCAGGATGCACTATGATTAAAACAAAACTCAGTCTTTAGTTTATCCATTCAGCTTCAGCTGGCTGCGCACATTCTAAGTGAAACCAGGCGACGAGTGTTCAGCCTGTGATCTTCCGTCGCTTGAGGCCCCCAAGCTTAAAGTAAGGAGAGACCCGCCCCTGAAGACCGCACCACCTATTCTTCACATCCCCATTAGCATGGCTCAAGCACTCAGCTCTTCACTTTAGAAATATAACAAAGATTACTGCATTAGATCCTCTGGCAAAGTCTGACATGACTACTTTCCTCTGATGGAACTACACTGGGGAGTAGAAAGCGAGAACCATTTAGAAAAGCCTGGAAGCACTTGTGGGGGAAGATAAAAGAGTTCATTATCAGGAGTTTTTGAGCAGAGCGTTCAACATTTTCTTGACTCTTCTATCATTTTACTTCTTGGGTGACTCTATTTCTTTAGCCACTATAAATCCATTTGGTCTTAGCTTGTTCAGGTTTATGGCCAAAGTACCAAATTTACCAAATTGTTGTATTTATCACTTGTGTTTAAAATAAAATGTCCAAAACATGAAAAATTGCATTTTCATGCTTGTTGAGCACATGCCAAACCAACGTGAGAAAGTGACGATTTTTAGTATTAATCGAAAAATGGTGGCATGGTGATAGAGTGATTACCACTCACAGTTCAAGGATGGAGTGTGTGGAGTACCTTCCGTTGCTGCGTGGGTTTTCTCTAGGTAGACCGATTTTCCCCCACATCCCAAAAAACATGCATGTAGGCTTGTTTCACACTATAAATTGAACTGAGATCTGAGTCTGAACGTGAATTGTTGTCCTTCCCCTTGTGCCCTGCGATTGGCTGGCCACCTATTTAAGGGTACCCTGCCTACTGCCCATTGTTAGCCTATCATCCCCTGTGGCCCTTGAGAGGATAAGTGGTACGAAAAAACGGAATGTATGAATTTTGTTGATGTGGGACTATAGCACAACATAAAAAATAATAAACAAAAAAAATAGTAACAATTGCCCAGCTCAAATATACAGACGCTCCCCTAGTTACAAACGAGTTAGGTTCCGAGCGATTGTTCATAAGTTGAATTTGTTTGTAAGTTGATTCAGTGCTATATTTTGTATTATAATTTATGTTTAAGGCCTATATAAGTATATTGAAGGTTTATATAAGTGCATTTGTATGTTTAAGGCTTGTATAAGTAACACGCATTGGTTTGTACTGAAAAAAACATTTAATAAAATGGAGAGAATATGTACAGTACTGTATAGAGAGAGAGAGAGAGCTTTATGTATTAGAAACTGGCCGAAAGAAGCGATCTAACGACGATTGCACAGTTTTCTTCTTTTTTTCATCATAAATGATGCGGTAGCACTGTATGGCATCATTCAATTGATTTGCAAACTTTGTGCAACGTTCAATATTTGGGTCCTGCTGTTCGATCTTTCTGTTTATAAATGGTACTGACGGTCGAACGATTCAAGTTGTATGCCCGTGAAACGCTCACCACTCTCACGCGCATCAAGCTTCGTTATTATTGCCACTCGTTTCAAATGAAATGGCTTGCCTCTTCCTTGCAACTCCCTCAATAGAAGCATTTCGCTTTTTACCCACCATATTCAATAATGGATGCACAAGATATTTAATGATACAAATGAAAAAGGTTCTTTGCCCACTAGAGATACGTTCACGCACTTCCGCATTGCAACGAAGAAGAAGGTAGATGCTGGGTGAGCTGAGCCCTCACAGCGCCAGGCGTATTAGCGGCGGAAAGAAGCACTACTTGGAAAAAAATACAAAATTGGACTTACGAACATTTTTCGACTTAAACGCAATTTGCAGACATGTTCGTATGTACCGTTGTTCGTAAGTTGAATGTTCGTAAGTAGGGGAGCGTCTGTATTTAGATTTCAGTTTATCATTATAGTTTTGGTGGCCAGCGGCCGAGGGGTTAGCGCTTTGGCCTCACAGTTCTGGGGTGAAGGGTTGAATCCCAAGTAGGTCTTGACTGTGTGGAGTTTGCATGTTCTTCATTGGCTTGCAGGGGTTTTCTCCAGGTATTCTGGTTTCCTATTACATCCCAAAAACATGCATGGTAGGCTGGTTGAACACTCTAAATTGCCCCTAGGTATGAGTGTGAGCATGAATAGTAGTCCATCTCCTTGTACGTATTATTTACTTTTTATGTACTTATGTATTTATTTCGTGGGCCAAATTCACAAATTCATTTTGACCTGGGCAGTGGACAGGACCACTGGTTGCTTGCGGACAGTGGAGCAATTTAGCAGCAACAATTACTGCGATTGAAGCTAATGTGTTCTTTTCCCTTATAGACTTTGGATGTTTTTTTTTCTCAAATAAAATTTTAGTAATACAATATATGTAGTCCTCAGTGGAGTGTCAGTACTTCCAAGATACAAAACACTTTCTGTAAGTAGAGGTACCACTGTACTGTACAGTATACGTACAATCTGCTTTCATAACACAGCCCTGCCTGACGTCACATCATCAACCATCTTCGCGTGGCTTTGACAAAACACAATGATTAAATGCCTCCTCTCGCCAGCCTGCTTCCACCATGATGCCGAGCTCTCAACTTTTATTATCACAGAATTTAAAAAAAAATGCTGCTGAGTGACTTTAAACAGAAGAAGACAGATGTCGCATTGTTAGATGTGAGGAGAGGATGTTCTTTAATAATGGTGGCATGAATCATAGTATTTGAAGGATGCAGACATTACAGGGAATGGAAGAGGACTTATTTATCAGCTGTCGTTAAGTCAGGGTATTTCATACAATTCTAAAGGGCGGATAACCAAACAGTCATCAACTTGGAAGTAGTCTTGCTATATGTATGCCAGTGACGCTAATTGTCAAATCAATTTGAAGCAGGGAGGGACAGTAACGAAATAGATGAAAATCAAATATATTGGACTACTAATATTAAAGAAATATCTAATTTCATTAAATGATAGAAACATAAAAATATATTTTCTTGTGTTCTCAACAAAGTCAATGCATTGACCTTAATGTCTCACTAGTTTTAACACACAAATTAAAGGATATAATCTTGTCAGTGTATTCAAAAATACGATTTCAAGACTTAGCGAATATTGAGGTAAATTTTTTCGCTGTATTATTCATTAATTCATTCATTTTCTGAACCGCTTATCCTGGCCAGCCAATTGCTGGGCACGAGGAGATGGGCAACCATTAACACATGCTCATGGTCATAGCAAGAGGCAATTTAGAGTGTTCAACCAGCCTACCCATATTTTTGAAATGTGGGAGGAAACCGCAGTACGCAGAAAAAACCCACGCATGCACACATGCAAACTCCACATAGGACGACCGACCTGGGACCAAACCGAGGACCTCAGAACTGTGAGGCCAATGCACTAACCACTCATCCGCTACTTTTAATCAAACAAACCCTCACTTAATTCAAGAAAAAAATACTCAATAAAGCTGTTTTAATGCAAATATATATTTGAGACTTACATATTTCACTTAAACACTTTTTTAATGTAATTTTTTGGAGTGAGGGGATTTTCAAGTGAAGTGAGAGATGAAGCGGTTCTCTGACTTCCGCCATTTTTCATCAGTCTTCTGGTTGCGAGTTTCACGGCAAATAAGCATATAAGCCGTACTCTTTAAATTGCCTTACAAACATTGAATTTTGCAATTTCTCTCGTATAAGACGACCCTGATTCACAATTTTCACCTACTTATTCATGGTTTTAATAGGTAGTACAAATCTGTTACTTCGAAGGAAAAAAATCTTTGATCATTGCACGTGGTATTTCTGAGATACTGTATGAATCCAAAGGATCATCTGCTGGATTGCACATTATTTGAGTCAATATTATAAGGGAGTTAATATGCCTGTATTTGTAAATGCAAAATATCAATTTATTCATGAATAATTGAAAAATGAAAATCTTGAAGAGAACCTGATGCTTTTTAATGAAAGAAATTACAATTTTCTTACCAGAAGTTTAAGATGTTGTGATGGCCATATTGCTTCTAATGTCGAAATATCTCGATTATTTTGATGGCTAATATTATTGCAATAGTTGTCACTTTCGAACAAGAAATACAATTTAAAAATGTAAGCGGAATTTTTTTTTATTTCATAAACCTTCAAAATGTTTTCTTTCTGTGCTCCCAAAGGGTGTTGCCTGCACGTAGACAAATTCAAAAAAGAACTCACATGAGCAGTACAACCAGGAAGTGTGTCCGTAGGGCTCTAGTTTTCACCAAGTCTCTGTGTGCAATAAAAGCATGAGATAAGCAATGCGAGGCACAAGTAAGTGGGTGTTAGTGGTTTTGTCAACCCACAATGGCTGAATGAGGAGAAGAAATGAATTTGGTGGCAAATTTACTGTCAATGCCGTTTTAAGAATGTACTTTTCAAGAAAAGCAGGACATGAAAAAATATCCTTCTCAACTTTACTATGGGCGGCCCGGTGAGTGTGTGGTTAACGTATCAGCCTTCACACATGGGTTCAAATCCAGGTCAGTCTGGGGCTCCATGGGTTTTCTCTGGGTACTCCAGTTTGCTCCCACATTCCAAAAACATGCATGGACACTCTAAATTGCCCCTAAATATGTGTGTGAGTGTAAATGGTTCTAAGTCTCCGTGTGCCCTGCGATTGGCGGCCACAGATTCAGGGTGTCCCCCGCCTCATGCCTGAAGGGATAGGCTCCAGCACCCCCCATGACCCTTGTTAGAATAAGCGGTTCAGAGAATGAATGAATGAACTTTACAAGCAAGCATAGGAATTAGAAAAACCTCTTTGCGCTTTTTTGATTTATTTTTTTGTGGCTGATTGTGGCTCAGAGAAGTCCAATTTATTTAATTCATATAAGTAGCCCTAGTCAGATAGTCAGACTTTAAAATTAAGTCATAACTAGTTCATTTGTAAAACAAGTTTTAAAAGACTCGTAAAAACCCACGAAAGCCCAGGGAGAACATACAAACTCCACACAGTGAGGACCGACCTGGGATCAAAACCTCGACACTAGAACTGTAAGGCCGCCGTTATTGATGAAATAATAATTTAAAACAATTTATAACATTAAGATAAATAAAAACAGCGGCAATTTCAATGGCCAATGGCAGTCTCACGTTTGGACATCAGTGGCGCCGACACTAACTCTAGCACCGCTGCATTGACCAATGGGAGCCTTGTGTTGGCACATCTCTCTATTTGCGACTTTACCTTGAATGTGCTCCATTGACCAATGGAAGCTTTGCGTTGGCACAATTTTACAATTTAAATGGTGTCATCTCATCTCATCCATTCCATGTGTCGCTCCGCTCTTTAAAACGTAGCTCGTCGATGACATGCTTGTGAACTTGCGAGCAGACGGACTAGAGGGACACAGATTGTATGTATGGGTGTATATTGGTGTGTGTGTGTTTGTGAATGAGGCAGTATGTGTGCACGTGTGCTGGTCAGGGTATTGTCCGAGGAATGTCACTCTTGCTTACAGTCACAGAGGCGAATCTCTGTGAGTCGTACACCCTCAAGCACGTACTGGCACAGATGGAAAGAGAGAAAGTGAGGTGGCGGGGGAGGAGACATTAGAAACGATGGATGATATTTATCTCACCCGACCTTACACTTGACGGCAAGAGATCATGTGTGAAGAATGAGCAGAATGCGTTATTTGGTCATAATGAATTTATTTGGCCATTATGAATTTATTTGGCAATGGAACAAAGGTCATACTGCATCTATACACCACTGAAAAGTGAACCTTAAATACAGGAGCTGTCTAATGAGTTTGAAGCAAACGTTCGTCCATCTGCTAACATAAATCCCACTTTTAAAGAATTGGCGATCTAATGGCAGATGGGCACTTAAATAAAAGTTCTTTCTCTGACCAAGATGCATCCTCCCACCAATTAGTTTATGACTAGTAGATGTCAAATCTATTTGAATTGGAAAGAATGGCAGTGAATGAACATATGTTGGCATATCTGTGCAGGTTGTCTCGACTAGTAGTTTTGCACGAATACCGATACAGTGCTAAAACAACCTCACCGGTATCGAGCAGTGCTAAGAAATAACGTACTGATGGTGCGCAATATGTACTCTCGCGATTCACGGTGGATTTAGTTTCCAACTGTGAGTCAATCTACTCAAGATGGCCACTCCCTGCAATGCCGTCGTAAAAAAAATGACCTCTACCCATGAAGAAGATGATAGATGTTCAATCATTAGACATCCAATCACCTTTCTGCTGTGGATTTAAATGATTTTATTATTAGTAGACCAAACCATTTGAAGTGAGAGGGTTCCAACAAATTTGCGTTGCATTCGTCTATCTGTCATTTCTCCCACTTTAAATGGATTGGACGTTGAGCACTGTCAATGGCAGTCAACTAGGTTAAAAAATGTTCTTCCTCTGGCCAAGGTGCACCCCACCCACCAATTTATTTTTTATTAATTAATTTAAAATATCTAGAAGATGTCTAATCCATCCATTCATTCACTGTCAGTCTTCCCACTTCAAATGGATTTGACGTCTAATGGCATCACTGGCAGACAATGAGTGTCTGGCCAAGCCTTGATAGCAATTTAAGTGAGTGAGTACTCAGTAATTTATTTATTTATTTATTATTATTTTTTAAATGTGGCATCATACAGTATTGACAATAGCTGTACTGCACAGGCTAGTGTGAGTTGGTATTGGGAGTTTAAAAATGCCATCGTTGCATTGGTCAAAAATAAGAATATTTGCTCTAGAAGGCTCATAAAATAGCATTTCCAACTATTTTTAGTTCAACAATGTCTCTAAGTCATTGGTTCTTATTCTTGTTGGAGCTACCGAACCCTACCAGTTTCATATGCGCATTCACCGAACCCTACTTTATTAGTGTAAAATAAAATGTGATTTGTTTTCAAATTCAAGATACATGAACTGATTGGCCAAGCAATGTCACGTAATCATCTGCAGCCAGTGATGGTCAAGCGGGGCATGTTATCGTATAAAGACATGATGAGTCGATGTGTCTTGACCTCCGCAACAGAGGCTCCACTGAACCCCTGAGACTGACTCACCGACTCCCTAGGGTTCGATCAAACCCAGGTTAAGAACCACTTTGCAAGTGATCAATTGACTATCAACCCATTTTTCATCTACAAATCGATTGTGACAAACCAAATAGGCAAATGTAATGGGCCTCCGAAGAGAACCCATATTTACGATGTGGTCTGCGGAAAAAATGAGCTTGAAACCCCTGGTATAAAAAGTTTGAAAACCATTTGAGCAGTGGCGGGCCGTCAGGGCCTTCAAGGCCTTCTCTGCTGGCCTAAGAAATATCTGAATCATATTATATTTTGTCCATCAATACGTACTTATTATTCCAAATGGTCTGTTAGCTTCTTTTCATTGCTTTTCCCCCTGGTTGCACTGCTTCCAGATGTGTGTTTTCATATTGAAGCATTTAACAAATCACATTTCAGCCATTATTTGTTGCCAGATCAGATCTGCCTCAAAGCCTGCACAATCAGTTCTTGCGGGCTCTGCTGCATTAAACTAGACTGTTGCTTTTAACCAATCAGATTTCAAGTTGGCAACCCCACAATGATTTTTCATAGGCGTTAGCATTTTGCTGGCTGGGACATGTCATTGCTTTCACAAACTATGATTGGCTAGTAGGCGGGCCAAAGCAGTACAGAGGCAGCCGAGATCGCAAACTCCACCCACTATGGCCGACAGAAGCAAAAACAAATAGATTCTGTTTGCTCACAAAGCTATTTTGCAGACGGACCTTTTCAGGAAAAAAATGGACATCATTAAGAAAGGGCGGTCAACTCCAAAGCTAGCAAGCCTGTTACAGCCGGGAAAATGGTGTGTGGGGCACTTTCAGCAAGCAAATAGTATATTGTTGTTTTGATTTAAAGCCATTTTCAAAACGGACTCTGCCAGAAATATGACAGGACAGGTTCGACTTTCATCATTAGCTTCGATGGCGATAGGAAAGAAGGAAGAAAGAAAGGAGGATGGATATTGTGTAAAAAGGATTTTGGGTGAGTAAAATATGGCTATATTCCTAAATAATATTTCAATTGTGGGCCAAGTTCTGATATCTGAAAAGCTCCAGTGTTTGTATTTAAGCTCCAGTGTTTGTATTTAATCACAAAATGCTGCTAGGAAGTGAATTTTACCCCAGTTTAATTTTTGGTGTCTCACCATTGACGTCCATCGCTGTCTTTTCCCAAGGAAAAATCACCCCCCTGGCCTGGTTGTAATGTCTCAAAAGCTCCAGTATTTGTATTCAATCAATAAATGATGCTAGGAAGTGGATTTTAACTAATTTTAGTGCATTTTTTGTCATTTCACGTATGGACATATCGACGTTCATCGCTGTCTTTTTACCGGGGAAATGATACTCCGGGCCCGGTTCTGATGTCTAAAAAGCTCCAGTATTTGTATTTAATCAATAAATGCTGTTTTTGGCTGGATTTTACCCCATTTTCGGGCAAAGTTTGCCCGTACGCCATTGACGTTCATCGCTGTCTTTTTCCGGGAAAATCACCCCCTGGCCTGGTTTTAATGTCTGAAAAGCTCCAGTATTTGTATTTAATCATGAAATGCTGCTAGGAAGTGGATTTTACCCCATTTTTGTGCATTAATTTATTGATTATTTTTTATGTGTCGCAGCTGTAGCTGCAGTAGAGGTTTTATAGCCATAAAATACTTTTTGAGGGTTGGATTGATACGTTGAAGGCGCTACCAGAAAATACACCGCCCGCCACTGCATTTGAGTTATCGTTACATGCATTTTGCTCTGTAGACGACAACATGGTCGGATATGTGTGGGTGTGAAATTGAGTTAGCTGTGCTAATACACCTCCACCTCCTTTACTGTAAACTCTGCTCACATTTATGAGCCAGTATTCCACCTCGCAGCCATATACGGATAATGGCATCACATTATGTCACTGTCTTTTTTGAACGATAGAGTAGTAGCTGGTGTTTGTTTGTGATTCCTGATGAAAAGACATTTCTATCATTAAATAAAGATTCTGTTTAAGGTTCAGCATTACAGCACCTTTGTGCCACTAGTACACATTACTTTTATGAAGTAATACTAAATACAATGAGCATTTATTGATTGGATTATTGATTTGTATTCTCTCCACAAAGGCAATGTTGTGTCAGACAAAGCCACATTTACCAGCATTTTTTTACAGAGGAATGATTTGTTTTAAAATGTTAAAACAGCCTAACTGCATCTTAGGGAATAGTAAATCTGCCCTGAAGCACATTTGGGATTCCAATTTTGATTATAGTGTTGTTACAGTACACCATGACTTTCAGTGACCAGAGTAGTCGTGTCAAACTATGTGCTCGTTGGCTGGATATGGTGGGGACAGTGTTTTTATGGTGTTTATTGTTTGGAATTTTAAAATTCTCTCTGTATTATTATTTAAATCTATGTTCACTATTCCTGCACTGACAAAAAAAACTGCTGAAGAAATCTTTATCTTCATCTGCTCATCCGAGGTCAGGTCACAGGGGCAGCAGCTTCAGCGGGGCAGCCCACACTCCCCAGCCACTTCATCCTCTTCCAGGAGGATCCCAAGGTATTGCCGGGTCAGCCGGCATGTCCTGTGTCATCCACTTGGCCTTCTTCCCAGTGGAACATGCCCGGAAAACCTTACCAGGGAGGCATCCTATGCAGATGCCCGAGGCAGCTCATCAGGATGCTCTCAGTCCGGAGGAGCAGTGGCTGTACTCTGAGCCACTCACAGATGACTGAGCTTCTCAATTTATCTCTAAGGGAGAGTCGGAACACCCTGCAGAGGAAACTCATTTTAGCTGCTTGTATCTGGGATCTTTCAGCCATGACTCACAGCTTGTGACCATAGATAAGGGTAGGAACTTAGATCGACTGGTAAATGAAGAGCTTTGCCTTTCGGCTAAGCTCCTTCTTCACCGCGACAGACCGCATCACTGCAGACACCTCACCGATCAGCTTGTTGAGCTCCCGCTCTATTCTTTCTTCACTTGTGAACAAGAACCGGAGATACTTAAACTCCTCCACTTGGGGGAAAACCTTCTGGGAATGCCAGCTTATTCCGACGGATGACCATGTTCTCAGATTTGGAGGTGCTGTTTCTCATTCCGACCTCTTCAAGCTCAGTTGTGAATAGTTCCAGCGCAAGTTTGAGATCGCAGGCACTCCGCGGTTATTGCTACCGTCTGTACTGAATGATATCACATTTTAGTATTGAACATCATAAACACCAAATAGGTATTTGTTACTTTGTGAGTAGGTGGGGAATTAGAAAAAATAAAAAGGTGTTTTTCCATTGTAATATCCTTTTTTGGTGTTTTTTTCAGAGGGTGGGAAATGATTACCATTTTGATCACATATAAGACGCACCTCGTATAAGCCGCACCCTTAAAATTGCCTTAAAATCATTGAATTTTATAATTTCTCAAGTATAAGCCACCCCCTGATTCACAATTTTTACCTCCATGTTTATGGTTTTAATAGGGAGTACAGATGTGTTACTTTGAAGGGAAAATCTTAAGAAAAATTATCGCACATGGTATTTTTGAGATACTGTATGATTCAAAAGCACATTATTAGGGTCAATATCATAAGGAAGTTAGTAATTCATCCAGTAATGTTTGTTTTCTTACTGCAAAACAGAAATCAACCACAAAAAGTGACTGTTAATTTGATGGCATCTACTGATGAAAAAGAGTATAGCAACACTTAAAGTCTTGTGTGCATATAAGCTGCACCCTTGATTCAGTCATAATTTTTTTTGTTACAAATACGGTTTGTATATGCGAGAAAATACGGTAATTTGTATTCAGTTTATTTCTATGGGAATACTTGATTTGGGATACAAGTAAATTGAGCCCAGTCCCGGAACGCATTAAGCTCGTATCTCAAGGTATTACTGTATGGCAAACATGACTCATAGGTATAGGGCGTGTGATTGATTCAACTTTCTCATCCTACTGAAGGATTAACTGCCTGAAGATTTTCTCCACGAGTGTAGGATAAGAAGCCACCGCTACCAGTTGCCCAGTTCACTCGCCCATGAAAAGGTGTTTCACTTTTCTTCCTACTTAAGTCCAGCTCATGTTGGTCTGTGACGACTCACTGGATTTGACCCCCAATTTATTCATCTTATATCACTTGCGTTATGCGCTCGGTCTCGCAAATATCAAGGATATATTTGAAGATCTCAAAATTACACGTGAAAACGTTGTATTTGTGGATCGTAAAAACATGTGTATCACAGATCTGTGTGAATACTTTTTAGACAAATCCCTCCCCAAAGCAAGTACCAGTGCATGCAGTAGTGAGGGGCATTTGGTTTGACTTCCGACGTAGAGAGTTTTCCCCTTTTCTTGGCTTAAATGAAACAACGAAGCACGTGAACAGTACGCTCATTAGACGCTCAGTTGAAAGGGGGTATGACCAGATGAGATCTTATTGTCATGCCTACCTACTGTATTTGTAGTGTCATGGTGAATCGACGTGTTGAGCACATATGCATTTTAGTAATGATGCTGCAGTGAGCCAAAGAATGATTATCACGCTAATTGTGTATTGTGTACCATCTGCATGCTTGCGATTGTATGTGAGGCCGACGACCAGTGTTCCCTCTAAGCTGCGCGCGTACGCAATTGCGCACTACTCTCGTCCTTGCTGCGCAGCAGCAATCATATGGCGCGCAGTAAAAAAAAAAAAAAAAAATCGGTTTTTTTTTTTTTTTTTTTTTTTTTTTTTTTTTTTTTTTTTTTTTTTTTTTTTTTTTTTTTTTTTACCCCTTTCCCCATGATGGCGCCGTTTAAGCGGCAGCAAGTGGCAGTAGCTCTGTCCACTTATATTTTTCGTGTTTTACAGCATGTTTTACATGAAAAATGGACAGGTCGCCGAATGGACGTTCCGCCGAACGTTCATTCGGCGACCTGCCCGTCTGTCAAACGTCCGTCGGCGAAACGTCTTTAGGCGAATCATCCGAGTACCGATGATGTCGCTCACACTGGTACTCAGTGCGCTCAGGGAGGTTGACTTTCTGCTCAGACCAACGAAAAATTAGAGGGAACATTGCCGACGACTACGGGAAGTGCAGCACCGTGTCGCAGAGAGTGTGGTAAACGGACACACGGCGGTTCTTTGCAGCTCTCGTCGGCTGCTTGAGACAATATTTTCAATGATACCAGCCTTCCTGATTAAGCGCTGTCATAACCTACAAATGATAATCAAATTCTACGCCGCATAAACTTCTGCGATTACAATCAAGGGAGCAATCACCATCAAATATCCTGAATAGAATTGGAAGGCAATCCCAGTCATCTATCTTGCACCTGCATTGTAACAGAGCTCTTAATAGCATGAACTCATTGGGTGCCAATGACTGTGAAAGCCGTCCAATCCCTTGAAAGAGGGAGAGCAGGTGAATTAACAACCGTTCATTAGTTTCCCACTTCAAATGTGATAAACACATGAGTTGATTGGATGTGCAAGTGCACATTGCAAGTGACAAGTGACATCTGTCTGTGTGTTGAAGATAACTTCAGAACAATAAAGGCATTATTTTCAAACTTGCAGAATATGGAAGGTGTGATTATTTTTGAGAGGTTAAGTAGTCAGAGGTCAGCAAAGGAATTTAGCGTTTACTCTATACTGTATTGGCCTATTTACCTCAAATTTGCAGAGTAGATAATATGATGTGAAGAGAATGTGTGCAGACATTTTGGAGCAAAGTTGTCATGCCAATAGTAAAAATCTTGCTTTTTAAAACATTCAGTCTCAACAAAAGCTCATTCCACTATACAGGTGTTTAGGTCAGTCAATACTAGTACCATTGCCCAAAGGTGCATCTTCAGTGCCATCTTGGCTTGATCAGATGGCATCGATGGGACACATTGACAATGTGCGGACCATAGATGATTTACAGTCGTTCGAGTGAGACAAGCTCACTTACTGTATTGATCTTCTCCCACACGTTCAACCAACAGACGGAGAGAAAGCAAGCTCATTTCAAGTATTAATTGGATTTAAGCACTATTGAGCCCGTGCGAATGATTCTGATTTGTTCAATGAACTGAAATCTGGATCCTCAGTTGCAAATAATGTTCCAGGTGGAAAATTTCAGGTACATTCTTCAGTATCTTACATAAGAATGACTGTCCAGTATGGCTCTTTCAACATTTTTGGTTCCCAACCCCTGCCCTAAAGGAACAATACGTATATGAGTGGTGTCCAAAAATGGAATTGCAACCAGGAGCAAAATATTGAGTGCTCACCATGCTCACACCGGGTTTCCATATAAGCACTTTCCTATGGATAATCGTCCTGGGTTATCAAGCCGATGTTGCATTTCAATCAGAAAAGGATAACCTCTTAACCAACCACTGAGTTAAATGATTAACCATGCAGAAAAAGTTGTGTTGGAAATGCTCTGCAAATATTTAAAAGAGCAATGTGTAATATTTGCACTTTGATTCTTCATCTAATGGCCCAATCATTTCAATCAACGTTAAATAAACATACAGTAATTCATTTTCCGAACAGTTTATCCTCACAAGAGTCGCGAGGGGTGTTGGCGCCTATCCCACCCAACTATGGGCACCATGTGAGGGACACCCAGATTGTTTACTTAAATGTATTTTTTTTTCATTGTAACATCTCTAATCTCATTTTCTAGCTGAAATCCTAGCTGACTCCGGGCACCCTGAATTGGTGGCCAGCCAATCGCAGGGCACAAGGAGACAAACAACCATTCACGCTCACACTCATACCTAGGGGCAATTTAGGGTGTCTAATCAGCCTACCAAGCATGTTTTTGGAATGTAGGAGGAAACCGGAGTACCCAGAAAAAACCCACGCAGGCCCGGGAGAACATGCAAACTCCTTCATTATAACAAATATCTGGAAATTCCCTATTTTCCGAAAGCTTCTCAGAGGTTCCAACTACACGTGGTGGATACCCGGTCATCCATCAATTAAAAATAATCAATTTCTTTTTTGGTTTAAAGGTTCTACTTCTGTTTTGGATGATTGTGCATATTCGAGCAACGATGACTCACTCTTTGCACTAGGACCATCGCATATGTGTACTCTCGCTGCTGTTTTTACTCCAAAGCCCACAGGACTCCTTAATAGATTAAAAGCATGCCACTCAGTCGCCCTGCACCACCCCAGGGCTACACTCACTCTATTTATGCCATTTTCATTGTTACCATGGTGAAGGGGTCACATGCGTTCACATTGGTTTTGATCCTGAACCATTAAAAAATTGTGGGCCTCATGTGATTATCAAGTGCGCTATAAACAACTTGGCGCCGAGTGTCTCCAAAACCATGGAACTCATCCTGGACTTCAGACAGAACAAGACCGCTCCGCTCTGCTAATCTCACTAGGACTAGTTATTTATTTATTTCTTATTTACTGATTATTCATTTGTCTATTGGTTGTTGTTATTTGTGCACTATGTGGTGAAAGCTTTAAATCTCATTATACTCGTATAATGACAATAAAAGCATTAAATTCAATTCCATTCAAATTATGACTCATTTGAAGAAAAAATAGTTAGCGCAAGAAAAGTCAGCCAACCGCAGCAATTCTGTGCAGCCTGCTTGGTTTACTGTTATTATGGACCAAAAGTGTGTATAGTGAGTAGTGTGTGATGTTGTTTATTACACTCTGCTCCCCAAACTGGATGGAGCTGCTCCCAGTGCACCACTGCCCTCCACGGGCAGGCACCAGCACTACCATTGCTGCAGTCGCTGCACATTTTCATCATTTTCTTCACATTAAAAATGCTCTTTATAGGTGGAGTATGCCGAAAGGCTTCTGCAAACTAGATCATTTTCCTGTGCTTATGTTGATACCTGGAGGACTTTAAAAAAATGAAATACCTCAAGCTTAGCGTGTGTGGATAGTGTTCCACAGCAATGTATGTGCATTGGATTTAAACTATATTTTTATTTTAATCTATCATCATTTCACATCATGATAGACTTAAATTTAATTGTGAATAATAAATCAATATTGTGATTCACATTGATTCATTTTTACAACTGTGGTGTCAACATCTGGCAGATGTGAAATAGTATTGGACTTTTGCACAAGTGAATGTCTTTTTTTTCAATTTATTCACTCATTGGCTATGACTGGGATGGCAAGATTGTCTTTTGGGGTGGCAGTTGCCACCATGGTGGATCCGCCCATCTAGTGTTGATTTCTTACTTCACATTTTGGAGATTTCCAGGTTAACTTCCCATCCATTTTTGATAATATCGAGTTGGTTTTAGGGTATTTCTAGGTCACTTTTTGTTCATTTGTCACTTCTTGGAGATTTTTTTCAGTTTCAAAAGGAATGGATAATTCATTTTAAAAAAGAAAATCTGCGATTTATCTATGTCAAACTTTGGTAGAACTATACGTTTTTGTGAAAACTATATGAATTCAGGCTCCAGCACTCCCTATCACCCTTGTGAGGATAAGCGGCTCAGAAAATGCATGAATGAATGAATAGAATTAAATAAATAGAATTGAAATAAATAAATATAGAAACGCTCCCGTGGTAACACTGTAAAGTAGATTTCATAATTCCGTACAGTTTAGCCAGTGAAGTAATGTTGTGAATATCTTTGTGCCTCAAAGAAGCAATTAGCTCTGTACGTAAACAAAAGAAAATGAGAGCTCCATATTCTAAGAAACAAGATGGGCGAGGCTAAAAAAACTCTGGCAAAGGTAATTAATCGGTGTATTATCCATCTTTTTTCCCATGCTAAAAGTTCACATATCAGGAAATACTGATTTTCTCAGTCTTGATGCCTCTTTTGGCATTTTAAATTAGGAAGCCAAATAAAATATAGGTTTTCTGTGTGAGTTTCTGCTGCCACCCAGTGAGAAGGGAACTAATTTAAACATTTGCATGGGTGGGAGTAATTTAGCCTGGCAAAATTATCTGATTTTTGCTATAAATAAAAGATTAGGGTTCCTAAGCATCCCTCGAAAAACATATAATTGTCCCATATTCAAAAGCAAATGTACGCATCCTAGACTGATCTTAACAGAAACGCGCTTTGGCCCATATTATGAAACCTGAAAATGGTGTCTGATTTTTAGAAGGAACAAATACTGGTAAGGTTCATTCATTTTATGAACCGCTTTATCCTCACTAGGGTCACGGGGGCGCTGGAGCCTATCCCAGCAGACTTTGGGCCAGAGGCGGGGGACACCCTGAATCGGTGACCAGCCGATCGCAGGGCACGAGGTGACAGACAACCATTCACGCCCACAACAATACCTAGGGGCAATTCAGAGTGTCCAATCAGCCTACCATGCATGTTTTTGGAATGTGGGAGGAAACCGGAGTACCCGTAGGAAACCCATGCAGGCCCAGGGAGAACATGCAAACTCCACAAAGGAGGACCGTCCTGGACTTGAACCCAGGACCCCAGGGCGTGAGGGTGACACGTTTAACCACTCACGCACTGGGCTGCCCTGGCACATTATATTATATTATATCATATTAATTATCTTATATTACATTACATTACATCACATCACATCACATCACATCACATCACATCACATCACATTACACTACATTACATTACATTAGATTACATTACAGTACATTACATCATATCATAATATATGATATTATGTTGTAATATATTATATTATATATTATATTATATACATAATATGCTATAATATAATGTATTTTATTTATTTTTAATATCATTTAAACTGGGTGGACTGTATTAATTGTACTTTAATTATAATAAAAAACATTCAGAGATGGCATGTAGTCCTTCGTTATGCCACGTGAGGACACTGTTGCACCCTTGACTGCAAGGAAGCGTAACTGACATATTTTGGCGGGGGATTTGGGAGGTTGTGGTTGTCTCTCGTCATGTGATAGGCTCATTTCACTCACTCGATGTGACGGACGGAGGTTGGTGTCTAGATAGGTGGTGGAAAGATGAATAAGTCAACAGGGCATAAGCCGGGAAGGGAGAACACCTGACACTTTTATATGAGAGAGCCCTCCTTGTATCATTAGGCTTGCTGCTTGCTGTCAAAGAGTGACACTATTGTCAGCTCAGTTGTAGGCTGTCATGTCATCATACAGGTAGGCACCATGTTACATAACAAATCAGGGGTCTCCAAACTGTAGCCAGCGGGCCATTTGAGACACATTCCACCACCAGTGGCAAAAGTCTCATCTCATTTTTTGAAACGCTTTATCCTCATAAGGGTCGTGGGGGTGCTGGAGACAATCCCAGCTGTCTCCGGGCCAGAGGCGGGGCACAGCCTGAATCGGTGGCCAGCCGATCGCAGGGCACAAGGAGACGGACAATCACCCACACTCACACCTATACCTAGGGGCAATTATCATGCATGTTTTTGGAATGTGGGAGGAAACCGGAGTACCCGGAGGAAAGCCACGCAGGTGGGACGTGACCTAGATTGAGCTGTGAGGCCGACGCGCTAACCTCGCGCCTGACTTCGGTGCGGGCAGGCATGGGCTCAATTCTCGCTGGTGGCGGTATAATTAGGGGCGCAGGTGGTCGTTTGTCTCTCTGTGTGCCCTACAGCTGACTGGCAACCAGCCTTTTTTGTAGTCTGCCTGTCACCCGAAGACAGCTGGCTTAGGCTCCAGCAACCCCCGCAACACTTTCGAGGATGGGCGGTATGGAAGATGAATGAATTAATGATTGTCCAGTGGCAAAAGTGAATAAAGGAATTTCCAGGCAGTCATGAAACAATTTACAGACATGTGGGTGTATGCCACACTTCCTGCTCTGTCACCTTCACTCAATTATGCTATTGACGGCGCTAGGCGTCTAATCCATTTAGACTGACGAACAATCAAACAATCGCTGCCAGCCCCCCAATGAAATTGTATCAGATGCGTAGCGCAGTGTTTCCCAACCAGTGTGCCGCGAGGGATGCTCAGGTGTGCCGCGGGAAATTACAAGTAATCATACATCGTAATAATCCAAGAGAGTGTTAGGATTGGGTACATATTGTTATTTCACAGTTTCCTCCGTATCTGCTTATGTTTGTTTCCCTAGTCTTGTTAAGTCCCTCCTGTCTTGCCGTTCCTGACGCGCAGCTGTGCGAGAGGAACGGCAAGACAGGAGGGACAAACAAGAGTAGGGAAACGAACATCAGCAGACACGGAGGAAACTTAAATAACAACGTGAACCCAATCCTAACAGAGAAAAATCTCAATACTAAGAGATTAAAATCGAACTATTGCGAGGTTTAAGTTGAAATATGAAATCATAGATTGTACTATGACAAGATTCAAATCGTAATATTATGAGTTTGGAGTCATTTTATTACTTATTTTTATGTAAAGTAAACTGGAAGCTCTTTGGTTTCCCAGGCTTCAACTTTAGTCGACGATAAGTCTGTGTGAGCACAAAACGGCTCTTCTCGTAATGTTAGGTGGTTGAAGTAATATTGAGAGGAAAAAAGTTGTATTGTTACAAGATTTAAGTCGTTTTCCTGTTTTTACGGTACTTGAACCGGAAGTTGTTTGGTTTCAGGGGCATCAACTTTTCCCGACATAAAGTCTCTGAGCACATGACTTTTGCGTAATATTGGGAGAAAAAGTCAAAAATTAAAATAAGATTTACAAACGTTGCATTCATTATTTTAACATCAGTCTAACTGAAAGCTGTTCGGGGTCTGCGGACATCAACAAAATTGATTTTGGAATAATTTGGGTGGGATTATTTAATTCCTGATAATAAAACTTTTAATGAGAACGACATTATAATGTTAATATAGGTGGCATCGTTTTAAATTAATATAAATATTAAATAATAAAACATAAAATTTAAAAAATAAAAATAAATAAATAAATAAAAAAAGATAAGATAAAAAATAATATAAAGAAGATTTTCAGATACTGGTGTGCGTTGAGATTTTTTCAATGCAAAAAGTGTGCCACAGCTCAAAAAAGGTTGGGAAACACTGATCTAGCGTCATCGATGGTCGTTCTTCATGGCCTCACGGAACTCCTCCCATGCCCAGTTTTTGCCTCGGAGACGACCAGAGCCGAATGCTGCTTAGCCACCTGGTACCCTTCAGCTGCCTCCGGAGTCCCATGGGTCCATTGTCTGCGATATTCAAGGGATTACTGTACTTAGGTCAGGTACCAAAAGTACCTAAAAACACCATTATCTGTTATAAACGAATCTGTCAAAACATCTCTGCCTGTCCCTCACCCCATCATACACCCCACTCCGGAGGCTAACAAGGCCACAAATAAACATAATAAAAACGGCCCAAGGACGCCCTTTCTCAGCTGCAGGACTGTTTTTCCCGCACCATTTGGGAACTTTTTGAATAGCACAACCTCCAGGACTACACGGACACTGTACTTTCCTACATCAAAAACTGCACGGACAACGTCACTGTTAATAAACGGATACATGTTTTTCCTAACCAAAAATCCTGGATGACCAGTGAGACACAGGCACTCATCAAATGCTGTAACACCGCTTTCAGGTCAGGGGAAAAGGTACAATACAGTGCTGCCAGAGCAGAGCTGAAGAGAGGCATTAAAAAGGCCAAGGCAGCATATACAAGGAAAATTGAGGAGCACTTCACAGGAAATAACCCAAAGAAGATGTGGCAGGGAATACAACATATTACCAATTACAATGACAATAATGTGTCTGTTAACGCAGATGCCTCACTAGCAGAGGAACTGAACCGTTTCTTTGCCCGCTTTGAGACTGACAAATCAGACCCAGTCTCAACACATCCACCACCACCCTGCAGCAGTACACTGGAGCTTCAGGAACATGAAGTGAGACAGGTACTTGGACTATCCTCTTGCATCTGCTACTGGATTAAGAACTTCTTAACCAACCGTCCACAAACTGTTAGAGTTGGTCCCCACCTCCCTTCCTCCATTACACAGAGCACTGGCTCCCCTCAAGGCTGTCTACTGAGTCCTCTTCTGTACTCCCTGTACACATACGACTGTACACCAACCACCAGTCTAACTCCATCATCAAATTTGCAGATGACACCACTGTGGTTGGACTCATCTCAGGGGGGATGAGTCTGCTTACAGAGATGAGGTCAACAAACTGTCTTCGTGGTGTTTGGTGAACAATCTCACACTAAACACCACGAAAACTAAAGAAATAATCCTGGACTTTCACAAACGCAGCACAGATCTGGCCCCACTCCTCATAAATGGAGTATGCGTAGACAGGGTCCAGTCCTTCAAATTCCTGGGGGTCCACGTCAAGGACAAGCTCTTCTGGTCTACCAACACCACAGCAGTGGTAAAGAAGGCCCAGAAATGACTCAATTTCCTGAGGGTACTCAGGAGGAACAACTTGGACACTAAGCTTCTGGTAATCTTCTATAGAGCCACTGTGGAGAGCATCCTGGCATACTGCATCACAGTGTGGTACGCTGGAAGCACGGCAGCAGACAGAAAGGCCATGCATGGAGTGATCAACACTACCCAGAAGATTATCGGCTGCTCTCTGCCCTCACTGGATGACATTGCCAGCCCTCGCTACCTCAGCAGAGCCAGGAACATTGTCAGGGACCAATACCACCCTGGTCACAACCTGTTCCAGCTGCTGCCCTCTGGCAGACGCTACAGGTCTCACAAAGCATGGACAAATAGACTTAAGGACAGTTTTTTTCCCACAGCCATCAGGACTCTGAACTTGTGTTAGCACGACACACAATCCCTTCTGTGCAATAACTTCGGGTTGTGCAATAACAATGTGCAATATTTTAGAATTTACCTAGCCGGGATGTGACTTTTTATACTTTTATATTACTATTTATGTTATACGCAACTGTGTATGATGACAATAAAGGCTTTTGATTTGATTTTGATTTGATTTGATTCCCACACATTGTTACGTCTTTGGCCACGTCGTGGCGAGGAACTGTGGGGTGGACCCGGAAAGCAGGGAAGCAGGCAAAGATGATGGGATGAGTTCAAACTAATTTTGAATAAATTAGACTGGAGGCCAAGAAAGTAACAAAAGAATTAGCGTCGAATAACAGAACCAAACCTGACACAGGAAAACACGGGGAAGCAAGGAACGAGAAACATGGAACGAGGAAACGTAGAAACATGGCAGGGTAAACCAGACAATCCAACAATGACAAAATTATCAGTGGGGTTTAAATTGACAAAACCGGAACAAATTTTCAATGATGCGCAGCTGGGCAAGAGGAAAGGCAAGCCAGGAGTGAGAAACAAGGGTAAAAAGCGAACATGCACACAAAAAAATGAGAAAATGAGATAATAACCCAAACCAATTCTAACACAAAAAAATCCCCCTTCACTAGTGCTCTCTGCCGTCCAATTTGCCGAGCAAGACGTTCCGCCATGGTCGCCGACATAAGTGCTCTGTTGTCGGACAAGATCGATTCCATTTGCCGTGCCGGGGCTATCATTTCGAGAAAAAAAAATAATAATCCCCCTTCATTGGTGCTCTCTGCCGTCCAATTCGCCGAGCAATTTTTATTTTTAAATAAGCGCCAAAGACGTCAGCCCATTGCCCGGACTTAGATGGAATCTGAACTTCCATGTTGCTCCACCTCGACGTCCCAAACCATATCAGTGCAGAAGAAGTGGCGGTGCCCTGACTTCCGCCACTTTTCGCCGCCATTTCCACCGCCATTTTCATCTGTCTTGCAGTTTCGACTTTTTGTTCTTCTTTTTTTTTAATAGCAGAAAAAAAATCGCGAGGCAGTGAATTCGTGATAGGTGAGGTCGTGATATACAAGGGACCACTGTACACTTTGATTTCCTTTTATGTATTGGCATGCTAGTTCACCCTCCCACTTCAAATGGATTGGATTTCTGAAATAAACTTATCACTAGTAGACACTAGTGATAAGTTTATTTCAGTTCACAGCAGAAAAATGTTTGCATTGCTATTGGTCATTTTCATCTTGGGAAGCAACAAGCACTCTTTTTTTTTTACGGCAGCGTATATAGTAGGTGGCCAGCTTGGTTAGGTTTTATTTCTCGATACCAATGAGGTCATTTTAGCATTGTATCAATATATGTGCAACGTTACTACCAGTAATGTTTAATAAGATTCTCCTGCTTCGATCCGACAAATACAGCAGTCAATGCTTTGTCAAATTACGAGCCACACTTGGGTGGGAAAAATGGGCTGCACGCTTTGAGATCCACACCTCTAATATGGGTACACGCGCACACACACACGTCAGGTTGTGTATCATAAAAAGAACAGACAAATGTCAACGAAAGCGTAATGGGAAGGAGTGGACATGAGCTCTTTGGGAGGGGATGAGGCAGCCAATGTGCGGCTCTCAATCTGGAGGAGGCAAGTGTGGGAGGCGGTGGAGGGCGGGGGTTTGAGGCGAGGGATGTCATTCCGAGAGGGAGGATTCCTGCATGATGCTGCTCTCCTCTAACAGGTCTCAGCAAGCGGCGAGCCCCTTAAACACATCGGCTGGCTGATCCACTGCCTCTCGGACTGCACTCAACTAGGCTTGGGAAAAAAGAAGGGTCTAGGGAGGGCTGCAGGAACATCTGGGGCCCACCCACACGAGGCAAACATGAGTGTTCCCATGTTAAAGATCGGGGCGGTGCTCAGCACCATGGCCATGGTGACGAACTGGATGTCTCAGACTCTGCCGTCTCTGGTGGGACTCAACGGGACTGCCATCTCCAGAGGGGGCACCTCAGAGAGGATCGTTAGTGTGGGTATCACTTACTTTTTAGTGGGAGAAAGTAAGGGAATGAACTGATTTTTGAGTTGTGATGCTTTTGAGCGTCCATCATATACCCCGAGGAGGGAGCATGTGAGAGATATGTTTTTACTAAATGATGCACGCTGGGTGAACGCTGATCTGGGTTAATTAATTTTGTACATCTGCTGGCATCCTTCCTACATCAAATGGATTGGACAGAATCATGAGTTCATTGCCAGTAGACATACAATTCATTTGAACTGTGAGGTTGGCGGCGAATGAACCTTTACTTCACTCCCATTTTCTCACTAAAATGGCTTGGACGTTCACAAGCAATATGCTAATTCAAATTCACAGCGAAAGAATTAAAAGAGACACATTATTGGACTTCTGTCATTGTCAATGGCACTAAAAAGAGGTGAATGGTGAGTGATGCAGGAAAGCAGGTGCCAGCTATTAAAGGGTACTTCACATAGGATGTGTCAAATGACAAAGCACAATTGATGAAATGCAACTAGTCCTCGTAAAAAAAACAGATAGTCATAGATGATTGTGATTCAAGGTTCCTTGTTTGGACTTTTGGATTTTTTTCTTCGTGGCCAAGTAATTGTTGATGTGAAGTGGAAAAAAGCTAGATATTAGCAGAGCATAAAAGTTTACTTGAATTCAAATGACCAAAATTGGACCTAATTTAATTGGATCATTAGAACGATATGCGTAAGTTTAAATCTGGGTTGAACAAGAATGTAATGCTGAAGTTGAAAAAAAATCTCCTGGTTTGAGAGGAAGTAATTGAAAAGTTGAATGCGTTAAATTAAATCAGCAGAACTGAAACAAAATGACGCGATATGAGAAAATTGAAATAAACTTTAACTCATTGACTCTCATTTACAGACATAATCTAAGGACACATCTGAATGATATCAGACTAAAAGCCTCAAATTAAATATAGATCATTCAAATGGATTTCAAACCAAACTGACTACAAGAGTCGCATGAATTGAATGGAGTACTAAGGATCCAAATAGAAATGACAGGAAAAAAACCTAAAAGAGCCAAATTCAAAGCAATGCCATATTGCTGGCCCCTGTGTCTTTTGAATCTTTCTCCCATGATCTTATGTACCCTGCAAATCTGAGTTAAATAGTCTAATTGGTTAAGAGGTTATCGCAAACCCCCAAATGTTAACTCTTTTTGTGCCACTGACAATGACAAATGTCCATTCACTTGTCTCTTTTTGCAATTCTTCTGCTGTGAATTTAAATTATATTTTCAGTAATGGGCGTCCAATCCACTTGAAGTGGTAGGGTGTCTGGTTCATTTGCTGCCACACTCCTAGTTGGCTCTTTTCATCCTTCTGCTTTGAGATTTTAATGAGTAGATTTCCATTCTATTTGAATCGATTTCACTTAAAATAGATTGGATGTCTATCACAGTCAATTAGTTAATCACTTCTTTGTTTTCTTTTTAAAAAAATATCCTGCAAATTTGCTAATGCATTTATTTGTACCTGAGCTATCATGAACACAAGCAGATAATATAATGTGCTCATAACTAAATCCAACATGTATGTACTTTATTGAAAGTTTTAAATATGTAGCAGCCTGGTAGACGGGTGGTCAGAGTATTGGCCTCACAAGTCTGGGGTTGAGGGTTCGATTACAGGGTGGTCCTCATTATGTGGAGTTTCCATGTTCTCCTTGGGCTTGTGTAGGTTTTCTCTTGTTACTCTGGTTTCCTCCCATGTCCCAAAAACATGCAGGGTAGGCTGTTTGAACACTCTTAATTGCCCCTAGGTATGAGTCTGAATGTGAATGGTTGTCTGTCTCCCTGTGCCCTATGATTGGCTGCCCACCAGTTCAGAGCTTTTTTTTAATCAACTCCTAATGGATAGCAGAAGTTTACCAATTTCGATGAACTGAATATAATGGGCCCTCCGATTGGCTGGCCACCAATTCAGGATGATGCCTGCCTGGTGCCCATAGTTAGCTGGGATAGGCTCCAGTGACCCTTGTGAGGATAAGCAGTTCAGAAAATGTATGAATGAATGAATTAATTAATATAAGAGACCAAAGCTTTTGCAATTGAATCCAACCTAAATTAAAGGAATTGGACCAAATTGAAAATAAAATAAAAAAATAAATAAAAGTTGAATGAGCTGAAATATATCCTTGTCATCAGGGACAACATTTGTGGGCTTTGCTAATTTATGACCCATTAAATTGCACAAACAATAACTTTGCACCTGTGCTGATGGACGATGTGAAACGATGAATAAGCAAACCCATTAAGTTAAGTGAATTAATTTGCCATTTTCGGATCTTCCTGTGATGAGCAATGCCTTTACCTTTATCCTGAACACGTTGTCAAATGGCTCCTTCCCCGATACCGCAAATGCAGCATTGTGTTAAAATGATGGAAGGAAATTGAACATCCTGAGAGATGCGAGCCCATCTGGATATGAAGTATATCTGCTAATGTGTTTATGTGTGTGAAAGAGAGTCTATTTTTGTTGGTTTAACTACGAAGTCTCAGTAAGTTTGTCTAAAAGGCAAGCAAGAGCCATCTGTTTTATGACTACTTTTAATCAAAAGTGCAGACAGAAGGTTAAAGAATCGCAAAGCTAACCTTAAATTATTTTAATGCTTTATCTTATTTTATTCCAAATCATTTTCATTCCATATCCCAACAGGTTTGGTTGCTCATTCAGTGCCATCCTCCCACTTGAAATAGACTGGACATATATATATATATATATATATATATATATATATATATATATATATATATATATATATATATATATATCTAACGGTGATAGACGTCCAATCATGTAGCTTTTATTCCATCCTTCTCCGAATTTAAATTAATTCATAAATACTATATATATATATATATATATATATATATATATATATATATATATATATATATATATATATATATATATATATATATATATATATATATATATATATATAGTATTTATGAATTAATTTAAATTCGGAGAAGGATGGAATAAAAGCTACATGATTGGACGTCTATCACCGTCAATTGCACTGAACGAGTTAACTTCAATGTGGTTCAGCAGGCTATTTGCAGTAAAATGTCAATATAAATTTGGTCAGAATGTGAGTAGGGTTTGAATTATTTACATCACTAAACTATGGCAATCCTGCCCAACATCCACACTCCCTTTCAGGGGCCTTTTTATTCTGTCCATTTCACTTATCTCACTCACCTTTGAGAGAAAGATTGAATATGTTGCCAACGAGCACTGAATTCATGTCTTAAGTCATCTATATTTCATTTCTAGAAGATAGGCGGCATCAAAATATCCATTTTGAGCAGTGACTTTATTTCAGCTATTGTTCCTTTCATTAAAGTTTAATCAAAACTGAGCGGTTGCTTTGAAGGCGCCTTGAATGGATAGCATATATGACGGAAAATAATCTTCCTCTCATAAAGATTAAAAGTCAAAGGTAAACGCCTCATCCAGATTAGATCACGATTAACGAGACATTTCCCAGCCCGACCGGACTGTCATGACTCACAGGCGTGTTTGGTGCTCTTATCAAAGGCGATGTAGCGACACTCTTGTGACACACGGGTGCCAGCTAACAAGCCGCTGGCACCAGCGTGCCTTCTGCTTGCCCTGTACAACCCGTGCCCTACATTCGCTTGAGTTCAGCGTCTGGTCTGCTCCCTTTCAATACTCCCTTTTTCAAACAAACTACTCAGGAGAAGAGAGATTAACTGCTTGAAGCTGGCATGTGACCTCATCACTCCTTTTGCACATCTGGAAAGCGAAAGCATGGTTCTTTAATGAGTGTGACAAAACCTGAATCTCTTAACGTGGACACGATTATTAATAGAGGCTCAGTCATGTGATCTCAAACCTTCTTTATGTTGTGAATTGAAACAAATGTATCTACCTAGTAGATGTCCAATTCATTTGAAGTGGGAGGAATGGCAGCAACAATGGCAGCCAAATAATTAAGGTTGCAGTCATTCTTAGATTTTAGAATTATTTTGCAATCCTGTTGTTGTGAAACGACAAGCCCCCGATGCTTACAAATGTAATGTTTATTGACAAAAAGAGCAAGCCAAAAAACGCAAACGCAAGTATCGAAAGGAGATAACAATAACAGAGACCGAATCAACGAGTACAACTGAGTGGCCAAGTATAAAAAAAACTGCACGAGTCGAGTTGGCGAATAAACTAATGCTCAAAGTACTAAAACACAAAATACAAATAACAAAAACTTCGGCGAAGTCTCAGCAAAGTGTTGGGCAAGCAAGTCGGTAGGCAAGGCAAACAATACCCCAACAATCAGCTGGTGTTAGCCGGTGTTCTTAAATAGCGGAAGCGCCAATCTGCTGGAGGTGTGCTGGTACCGCCCTGACTTGTTGGCTTAATCAGCTGCTGAAAGGCAAAACACATCATCGAAGGCAACAGGAACATGACACTTGTCGTACAATCATCTTCTTTTATAAAATTAAATGAGTTTACCCCCAATGAGTCATTGCGGCCGCATGTCGCACTCGGGTAAAGGGAGGGGCATAGCTGTCAACCGATCACCACCTGGTAGTGAGTTAGCTCCGATGGTGGGGACAGATGCCCTTGGGGCCCGGGAGACCCAAACGTTTTGTGAGGGTCTGCTGGGAATGCCTGGCGGAGTCCCCTGTCGGAACGAGTTTCAATTGCCACCTCCGACAGAATTTCTCCCATGTCCGGGAAGAAGCAGCGGACATTGAGCCAGAGTGGACCATGTTCCGCACTTCTATTGCTGAGGCGGCAGGTGTTCGGTGCCTGTCGTGGTGGCAATCCCAGAACGCGCCGGCTGAAAAAGGAGTCCCATCGGGCCCTTTTGGCCCATGGGACTCCAGAGGCAGCTAATTGGTACCGGGTGACCAAGCGTCACGCGTCTCTGGTCGTCTCTGAGCCAAATACCCGGGCATGGGAGGAGTTCGGTCAGGCCATGGAGAACGACTTCCGGGTGGCTTCAAGGAAATTTTGGTCCACTATCCGACATCTCTGGGAGTTCGCCCAACCAGTCTTCATGTGCTTTGTGGACTTGGAAAAGGCATTCGACTGTGTCCCCTGGGCAGTCTTGTGGGGGGTACTCTGGGAGTATGGGGTTCTGGAACCCTTGTTACGCGGAGTCCGGTCCCTTTATAACGAGTGTCAGAGTCTGGTCCGTGTACCCGGCAGTAAGTCGAATTCGTTTCCTGTGGGGGTTGGACTCTGCCAGGCCTGCCCTATGTCACCGATTCTGTTCATCACTTTTATGGATAGAATATGTAGGCGTAGCCATGGCGTTGAGGGGGTTTTGTGGCCTCAGTTTTGCATCCCCAACTCTCGCTGGAACGCTTGAGAATCAGCACCTCCAAATCTGAGATCATGGGCCTCAGTCGGAAAAAGGTGGTATGCCCTCTCCAGGTCAGGGATCAGGTCCTGCCCCAGGTCAAGGAGTTTAAGTTTCTTGGGGTCTTGTTCACGAGTGAGGGAAGAATGGAGCGGGAGATCGACAGGCAGATCGGTGTGGTGTCTGCAGTGATGCTGACTCTGCACCGGTCCGTCGTGAAGAAGAAACTGAGCCAAAAGGCAAGGCTCTCTATTTACCGGTCGATCTACGTTCCCACCTTCATCTATGGTCACAAGCTGTGGGTCGTGAACGAAAGAACGAGCGGCTGAAATGAGTTTTCTCCGCAGGATGTCCGGACTCTCCCTTAGACATAAGGTGAGAAGTTCGGTCATCTGGGAGCGGCTTGGAGTAGAGCCGCTGCTCCTCCGTATTGAGAGTAGCTAGGTGAGTTGGCTCGGGCATCTGATCGGGATGCCCCCTCAGGAGGTGTTCCGGGCACGTCCCACCAGGAGGAGGCCACTGGGCCAACCTCGGACACGCTGGAGAGACTATGTGTCCCGGCTGGCCCGGAATGCCTTGGGATACTCCCGGAAGAGCTGGATGAAGTGGCTCGGGAGAGGGAAGTCTGGGGCTCCCTGCTGATAAAGTGGGAGAAGATGAGATGAGATAAGATGAAAGTCCAATTCATTTCTTCCCCTAAGGGCAATTTAGAGTGTCCAATCAGCCTACCACGCATGTTTTTGGAATGTGGGAGGAAATCCATGCAGGCCCGGGGAGAACACGCAAACTCCACATAAATGGACATGACCTGGATTTGAACCCAGGACTCCAGAGCTGTGAGGCCAACGCGCTAACCACTCGCTCCACCGGGCCGCCGCCCAATTCATTTAGATTTTATTATGTACTACAAGAGGGCGGTCCGACGACTGAGTGGTTAGCGCGTTGGCCTCACAGTGGGGACCTGGGTTCAAATCCAGGTTGGTCCACCTGTGTGGAGTTTGCATGTTCTCCCCGGTTCTGCGTGGGTTTTCTCCGGGTACTCCGATTTCCCCCCTTAATTCCAAAGACATGCATGGTAAGCAGATTGGAGACTCTAAATTGCCCCTAGGTATAAGTGTGAGCGTGAATGGTTGTTTGTCTCCTTGTGCCCGGCGATTGGCTGGCCACCAATTCAGGGTGTCCGCCGCCTCCGGCTCGACGACAGCTGGGATAGGCTCCATGAAACCGAAGTACAGGGAGAAAACAACATGTAAACTCCACACAGTGAGGACTGACCTTGGATTGAGCTCTTAACCCCAGAAATATGAGGTCGCCGGGAGGCCAGTTGACTTTAATATTATGAATAAATAATTAATCCAATTTCTGGAGAAATTGTTTGGGAATGCTTTCATTTTGGTCGGTGGATTCCCGTAAGCCATTCTCTCTTGATTTTGGGTCTTTCTGTTTTTTTCTGGACTGTTCACTTCCTGTTGACATTTTAGAATTTCAGTGTGGCTTCCTTAATATTTGGATTTCTTTGTCCTTTTCTACATCTGGTCAATTCACCATCATTTGATTTGGGGACATCTAATTTCTAGGGCAATTCCAGTTGTTGATATTGTCTAACATGCTTTTAATTTTAGGGCATTTCTAGATCACCTCTGTTGATTGGTCAATTGGTGTTGATTTTGGAGCATTTCCGGGCAGCTTCCTGCATACTTCCAGAAAGTTTTTTTTATTTTTATTTTCAAAAATAATGCCCAGCAATGTTGAAACTGAAACTGAACTTTGTATTTATGTTGTAGGAAGCATTTTCTTAAGTATTGATATTCTGTTGAAAATTTTAGTATTATTAAAACAGTATACTCTTAAATATTGTGGAACTATACTTTTTGTCTCGTGAAAACATTGCCTGCCACACAACTTATTTGAATGTGGTATCCTCCAAAGAACCAATGAATGTGTTCTCACAGTTTATCTGGTATTTTTCACCCCATTAATTGCACCTCTTCAACACCATCGTCAATAGCCATCTTGTCCGCCACAAACACCTGAGCAATCGCCAAGTGCTCACCAGAGCGGTGCCATCCCAGGACATGGATTTGGCAACTCTTATTTTTGGGCATCATTCGTCCTACTTAGAGTTGGCCAACTGCGTTCTGACACCGACTTGACAGTGCACATGACACATCTGTGCACCCCCACGAATGAGCGTCAGATGGAAAGCTGCCTCCTTGGTAAAAGGGATGTGGTGAGAAAGTAAAAAGCATGCAGCAACATTGAGACCAGCTTGTACAGCTTCAGGTCTGTTGAGTTAGAGATCTTTGTAGACTTTAAAAACAAAAGTAAAAAAAACATACCTGTCAACCTCGTCCAATCGCTCCCCTAATTAAGGATTGCAATTCCCCTTATTAAGTTATAATCAACCATACAAAGGCAACACAGCACATATTTACCACTCACATAGGGCACACAAAGTCGAAAATTTTCCCCAAACTGAACGGGTGCTCAATCATTCGGTGAGCCTTTTGTATGCAATAAATTCAAGATTGTGTAGCTGTCGCTGTATGACGCTGTCAGCTTGACTGTCTGGGTACATTGCTTGCTGATGCACTATATATATATATATAGTTAAAAGGGCGGAAGTGACTGACGACTGTGTGCATATCATGCTCAAAGCATAGCAACATTAGCCATCGACGATGACGTTTTCGTCTGTGACCAGCAATGTTCCCTCTAATTTTTCGTTGGTCTGAGCAGAAAGTCAACCTCCCTGAGCGCACTGAGTACCAGTGTGAGCGACATCATCGGTACTCGGATGATTCGCCTAAAGACGTTTCGCCGACGGACGTTTGACAGACGGGCAGGACGCCGAATGGACGTTCCGCCGAACGTTCATTCGGCCGAACGGAGGTTTCGCCGAAACGGGATTCGCGCGCTCGCCCCGCCCCCGGATCGTGTGTGTACAAGTTTTTCAACCTCGGCCCGCGGGCCATATACGGCCCGTTAGGATTTTTAATCCGGCCCGCCGCCGGTGTTGTCCAAATTATAGTAAAAATCAATGTTAGTCTACCATCAATGGCAGCCCGGGAATAAGCACTCTTGGGCGGGCAGATGTAGCAGAACCGAGCCGTAAAATGACAGCAATCGGGTCAAATCCATCCTAAAACAGCATTTAATGATTAAATACAAATACTGGAGCTCTTTGGACATTAGAACCGAGCCCAGGGAAGTTAATTCCTTGGTAAAATGTCGTGATGATATCGCGATGGAGGCAAAAAAACGTCTATATACGTCCATTCGCCAAACAGCTCAAAATGCTCTCAAATTCGGTCAAATCCAGCCGAAAACAGCGTTTAATGATTAAATACAAATACTGGAGCTCTTTGGACATTAGAACCGAGCCCATCATGAAGAAAGGGGTAAAAAAAAAAAAAAAAAAAAAAAAAAAAAAAAAAAAAAAAAAAAAAAAAAAAAAAAAAAAAAAAAAAAAAAATCCGTTTTTTTTTTTTTACTGCGCGCCATAGGATTTCTGCTGCGCAGAGAAGACGAGAGTAGTGCGCAATTGCGCACGCGCGCAGCTTAGAGGGAACAGTGGTGACCAGTGACCGAGACGATCCGGATTAGAGATAAAATGAGGAAGACGAGATAATTCATTCATTCATTCATCTTCCATACCACCCATCCTCGAAAGGGTTGTGTGGGTTGCTGGAGCCTAACCCAGCTGTCTTTGGGCGATAGGCAGACTACACCCTAGACTGGTCGGCAGTCAGCCGTAGAGCACACAGAGAGACAAACGACCATCCCCACCCCCAGTCATACCGCCACCAGCGGAAATTGAGTCCACGCCGAAGTCAGGCGAGGCGGATCGAAGACGAGATCGGTTTTACATAAAAAACATACTTTTTAAAAACATTTTTCACATACAAAAGTTTTTATACGGCGTACAGATTTTAAAATGAGCAAAATAACATAAAATATGGGGAAAACGTATAAGTTGACAGGTATGGTAAACACTGGTGGTACCTCCACTTATGAATGCTTCTA
The DNA here is from genome assembly GCF_051989625.1 of Stigmatopora argus. NCBI lineage: Eukaryota > Metazoa > Chordata > Actinopteri > Syngnathiformes > Syngnathidae > Stigmatopora > Stigmatopora argus. The sequence goes on from NC_135400.1 coordinate 3,775,605, forward strand.
CATAGAAAATATTCAGGTTACTAAAAGCCTCGATGGAAAATATTTTGTTCCAAGATACGAAAAAAAAATCCAAGTTAGCAAATGTCAAACAAAATCAAAATGTAAACACACTTCCTGTACCCATTTGATTATCATGATAGTGCTTCTCCCAACACTTTCTTGGCCTCCCTTTGGATAGAAGTAAACTGCGTCTCCATGATGCCGGAACGAAAGTTACCACGCTGTAGAAAGATGTTAGCAGTAGCTGGGTGACGCAGTGGGCTCCATGTGCAAAACGGGGTGCTCTAAGTGTACACGAGAGCTGCCTGGTCAGTGCACCCAACACCGCTAGCGCCTTTCCCAGCCACCTACAGTAATACCTTGACATACTAGTGTCCCATTATACGACAAATTTAAGATACGGGAAAATTCCGAGCAAATTTTTGCCTTTAGATACGAGACAAATTTGAGATACAAGCATACGAGATGGTTCCCGATTCAGCCCTCCGGGTGGCCGAGTATGCGAGATGCTGCTTAAGAGAACAGCATCGCTCTGTCTTTCTCGCCGCATCTCACTCGCATAAAGATATCTACGAGCACCGGCCATACAGGTTGCATTTTTTGCATTAATCTGTGCAAAATTAAGGGAAAAACAATGGGTCCAAACCAAGCCAGTGCAATGAATGAAGGGCTAACCATCATTTTCAAGCTGCGCAGTGACATTCCTAACAAGATGGAATGCCTTCATTTCATATGTTTCAAATATAAACAGTTAGCGGGAGATAGCGATAATCTGCAAAAAACAGCGGAATCAACATAGACTTGAAAGCAAAGCAAGCAACTGAAAAAGACACCAGGGAAATGCATGTTCCCTCCAGGCCTGTGTGGGTTTCCTCCGGGTACTCCAGTTTCCTCCCACATTCCAAAAACCTGCATGGTAGGCTGATTGGACACTCTAACTTGCCCCTAGGTCTGGGTGTGAGAGTGCATGGTTGTCCGTCTCCTTGTGCCTTGCGGTTGCCTGGCCACCAATACAGGGTGTCCCCCGCCTCTGGCCCGGAGTCAGCTGGGATAGGCTCCAGTACCCCCCGTGACCCGAATGAGGATAAAGCGGTTCAGAAAATGAGATGAGATGAGATGTCGAAGTGGAATTCTCTTTCATGGGGACCCTGAAAAGTGAAAGAAAACATGAAGCAGGTTTTAAGGATTTCCAAAATCAAGGGTTTTTGTCGTTTTCTCACTTGATGGTAGAAGCCACTTTAAAAAGCAGATAAATGCTGCATGTGCGCCTGCGTAGTCCTGCAAAAACTGTAATCGTTTGTCGTCTGAAAGTTTTGCATGTGTTAAAAAACTGGGTCAAAGGTCAAAAATGTGACCGCGGGGTCAATTTGAATCATTTTTTTTGAAGAACCAAAGGTGATATTCTTAAATCGGCCCTACCATCACACAAGTCATTATTGAAGCTAACCATAGTAAAAACTGCATTAAAATTGGACGTAAAATGTGGAAATGGCGTCCAATCCAAATGAAATGGCTGTTTTTGGAAGTCTCCAAAATCAAGGGTTTTTATCGATTTTTAGCAAGACGACACGAATGACCTGGAAAATGATGCACGGGCAATGTTGTCCTTGTCATGGTGCTTTTATAAAACAGAGTGGTTTTGATCTGAAGGTTTCGCAAGTACCAAAAAAAATGGCCCAAAGCTGCACTTTTCTGACCTAAAAAATGCGACACCCTGGGACAAATATCGATTTTCTGAAAAACTGGAGTCCAAATTCGAAAACTGGCCATGGCGCATCCCTAGAGGTGTAAATTTTCCAACCTTTGGTGAAAACCCGATTCAAATCGGACTTACGGTCTTGTTTCCATTTTGCTCACGGGCACGCATACACACATTCTCAGAAATAGTAATATGTATAGATACTTTCATTCATTGAAAAAGCGAGGCAATGACGATGATTGATGGTGGTCTTGAACCCAATCTTGGTCCAATTATTGGACTTTAGAACTCTGCTGTTGTTGTTCTGTTGTGCTTTTTATTTTAATGCAGTAAAATCTTAACTTCCTCATTGAGGAATGAACAATGATGTTGATTTTTTTTAGGCATCGTTTAGGCATCAGGGCAGTCCATCACTTTCGAAGATGGAGCATACTAATAGGTCCAATAAGTTTGGGTCTCGTAAAATAGGTCTCCATTTGTGTGGCTCTTAATTTTTTTTTTCCTCATTTTTTGGTTGTTTAAATACCCAATCAATATGTGGTTTAGTGCATTGTGGGATCCTTGAAATTGTGGCATGGTGGTATTGGTCCTTTGCTAAAATGGAAAACTGACTGACATATATAGTGGTAGGGGTGGGCCAGGAAGCAGTGATGACACTGGGCTTTGATCCGTGACGACAATAAGTTGTGCACTGTCCACAAAGAAAAACCTCTGGTGCATTATTTTAAATGGATACTCATTGCAAGTTAATAAAGAATTATAATTAATTAATGTGATATGCATTTAAAATAAAGTGTGCTAAACGTTACTTTTGAGTTGAATAGTTAATAAAGATAAATGAATGTAATTGGTTCCAGAATTTGTTTCATAAATTGGATTTTTTTTGCTAGATTTGCAGTACTTTATATATAAATTCTCTAATTTGTTGCCCATTCTCAAAAAAAAAGTTACTAAACCCTTTACAACTGATCAGTGTCCCACTTTTTAGATGAGGAACACACAAACATGAAAAAGAATAATAAAAACATATTTATGAATATAATAAGATGAATAACAAACATGTAAAAACATTTCATATTCGTGCAGGTAAGTGTAAGGATGAAGATACCGTCTTTCCATCTCGTTGTACAATACAGAGAGGCCATTCCAGGTAGTTGTCACTTTTAATGCCTCCTTCTGCTTCAATATCGTACCGATGGTAGGTGGGTTATAGCCGTATTGCTTTAGAGTTTCAGTCATGGATGGATAACAGGGACTGCTTCATCATATCATTTGCAACAGTAATTTTAAATATAGATCAAAGTTGCTTTAACCACACCCCAAAAACGATTTATTCATTCATTCATTCATTTTCTGAACCACTTATCTTCACAAGGGTCGTGGGGGGGAGCCTATCCCAGCTAACAATGGGCACCAGGTAAGGGACACCCTGAACTGGTAAACACCCAATCGCAGAGCACAAGACAATAGACAGCCATTCACGCTCACACTCATACCTAGGAGCAACTAAGACTGTTCTACCAGTCGTGACAATGAACGGCGGTCAAAAGAGAGTTGTTGTTGTTGTTGGACAGCCAATGCAAGGCCAACAGAATGCAACCCTTTTAGAAACAACAATTTAGAAATAAAATAACAGATACAGAAAATGTATTTACGCTTTGTAGAATCATTCGTAAATAGAGGTATCACTGTAAAATTACAGATTAGAACAGATTAGAACTTTATTTCATCCCGTATTTGGGAAATTTCTTCTCTAAATCTCTCTAAATTATATATTCCATAAATGGTGTAGTTGTTTAGGGGAGGCCCAATACTTCAATATTTCATTCCAAAGCCAATCTTTGCAGAAAAATATGAAAATTGGACCATTACCGTTTCTTCATCAATTCTTTTTTTTTTTAAGATTACAAACATATCCCGCAAAAATTATTGAAACACATACACACACACACACAAAACAGGCAAACACAGAGACATACGGAAACAAAAAGATAACCTCCGACTTCCATAAATGTCACCGACTATTGGAGGTAATTAAATTGAAATGTGTTGAATACATGCAAATATATACAATAATCCCTCGATTATCACGTCTCACTTCAATTCACTACTACGTGATTTTTTCCCCGCTATTAATTATTGGAAAATATTTTTTTCAGTTCATAAAAATGTGAAAATCGACGCTGAAACTCGTAAACGAAAGTCACTTTTGCTACTAGGACTCAGCCCTGCAGAAGAAAAAAATCTTTTTTTAAGTTCATAAAAATGTGAATATCCATGCTGAAACTAGTAAGCGGTAGCCACTCTTGCTACTAGTACTCAGCACTGAAGAAAAAAAATATATTATTATTTTTTTTAACTTTATAAAAATGTGAAAATCCACGCTCAAACTCGTAAGCAGAAGCCACTCGTGCTACTAGGACTCAGCACTGAAGGGAAAAAAAACGTAGGGGTGACCCTACTTCACGATTCTTCGATTTTCACGGCCATGTCTGGTCTACATTAAACGCGGTATTCGAGGGATTACTGTATTTTGACACCTGGTGGTATAGTGGTTTATTCGCTTAACTTCAATGCGGACCAGCAAAGGAATCAATTCCCTGTGAGGGTATGATTCTGAGTTCGAATGCCTCTCCATGTGCCCAACAGCTGGTTGGCAACAAGTCTAGGTTGTAGCCTGCCTTTCGCACAAAGTCTGTTGGGATCAGCTCCAGCAACCCTTCCAAGGATATGTGGTACCGATGATGAATGAATGAATATTCCATAAAATGGTAACATTCATTCATTCATCATCCATACTGCCCATCCTCGAAAGCGTTGCGGGGGTTTGCTGGAGCCTCACCCAACTGTCATTGGGTGAAAAACAGACTGCACCATAGACTTGTCGCCAGTCTGGGGTGGGTGACACAGAGAGACAGACAACCAGTCACACTCCCATCTAGTGTGAATCAAACCCAGACTGCCCGCAACAAAGTCAGCCAGAAGAACCACTGCACCATTTGTGGCAAAATGGTTACAGTAAATTTAAAATAAAAGGGTCCTAATTATTACTTTTGAAACCATTATTATACAGGACATAATTACTCGCAAATTAATCTTACCCAATTTCTGTTAGTAACCATTTCCCAACCCTAAAATAGGATAAATGTATGCAGCATTTTAGTTTTCCTCAGATAATAGACAAAGGGTAAAACAATAAGCAGCCCACAGAGAGACGATCTCACTTCTTGAAAAAAAAATATTTAGGTTAGTTCACGCTCGTTTAAAGATGGCACCTCCATGGCGCTTAATCACTAAGGTGTCCTGATTCTATCTAGTATTCACACAAACTCAGCTTGACGCTTCACACGAGCGTTTCCAAAACATATGCTTTTCTCTTTCACACACAGATGCAATGGCGAGTTCAGCCGACAGTGTCGCAGGCCGCCTCGCTTGGCTTGCATCGCCTGCTGCTGATTCTAAATTCTAATAGACTTCCCGTCATGCTCGTAAAAGTAGGGAGCAGCAGATTTATGATCTCATTTAGCCCAGCCTGTACAGTAGCCAGCTCCGGGGTCTCTCTAATGAAACTCCAGGGGAAGTTCTTTTTCTTGACAGCGATACCTGCTGCTCAAACGCCTAATTGGATAATCCCATTGAACTATGTTAATCATTAAGGGCCTCGCAGCTTGACCGCGCCTCAGGTAATTGCAGGAGTTGATTAGTTAGTTGCATGATGTTTGCTGCTGCACTGCTGTTTCTACACTCCATTCATTTTAGATGCCCCTGTGAAAAGTTGGTCCATCTGTGAAGTTGTTCATTGTGTGGCAGTGATGAACCATTTGAAAAAGGTTTCTATCTTGATCAATGGGGTTTAGGGATTTTTTTGTTTTTTTGCTTTTTTTTCCTGTTTAGGTTTGAGATAAGGCCTTTCAGGGTGAGGTTAATGTTGTTGTTGGTGGTGGTTGTGTATGTATACACTTTTGATCTATTTTACCTTTATTTGCAGAGGGTTTGAGGATGTATAGACATGGATGCTCCTTTATTTTCTTATTCAGGGCTGATTGATTTGACTAATTGTGGACTTCTTGCTGCCTGTCGGTTAGGAGTTATCCAGTAAAGGGCATACACACATTGGCAGCAAATGAACATTCCAGTATGGAGTGGAAAAGAGCCACACGATTGCACGTCTATCATTATCAATTGCACTGACAGAGTCAAAATAATAAATTAAAACTCTTTCAATGAGTTTATCAGGAGTAGACATCCAATACATAGAAGTGGGAGAGATGTGAGACTCTACATTCATTCGGTCATTCATTCACCGCCACCTTCCCACTTCCAATGAACTGGACATCTGGCGTCATTTATAGTACTAGTTAATATTTCTCTCATCTCATCTCATCTCACTTTATGAACCGCTTTATCCTTATTAAGGTCGCGGGGGTGCTGGAGCCTATCCCATCTGACTCCAGGGCCAGAGGCAGGGGACACCCTGAATCGGTGGCCAGCCGATCGCAGGGCACAAGGAGACGGACAACCATGCGCACTCACCCATACCTAGGGGCAATTTGGAGTGTCCAATCAGCCTACTATGGATTTTTTGGGGGAATGTGGGAGGAAACCGGAGTACCCAGAGGAAACCCATGCAGGCCCGGGGAGAACATGCAAACTCCACAAGGTGGACAGACCTGGATTCGAACCTAGGATCCCAGAACTGTGAAGCTGACACGCTAACAACTCATCCATCGGGTCACCCACAAACAGACATAGGAGGGCTCACACGTACATAACATCTGCCTTCACCTAGCAATCACAATTGCTAATTAAGATCCAGCCCCTAGCATAGCACACTGGATAAGATATAGGAAACAAGATAATTGATATTCAGGCAATTACTACAAATTTATATTCACAAAATTCTAACTGCAAAGGAAGCCCCAAGTTGCTGCCGGCAATAGTCAGCTGGCCAAATTAGCCACCATAAATGGAGAGTGTTTTAAAGTACTTGTGTGAGTTAGTGTCAATCTCTCAAAGAGTTAGTTGTACTTCGTTGGTTTATGTCAGCAGTTTTGATGGCATGGGGGAGAAAACGATCCTGCTGCTGCGAAAAGTGTCAAAACTAAAATAGTTAATAAATGGATGGCCCCGTTGATTTTTCTTTATCTGTCCTCTGCAAAACTGTCGCTCAACTCAATGTCACCATACCCGTCCCAACCCTGCTTCGCTCACCATGGCTGTCTGCCCCTTGCATATTCTATTTAATCCGTTACACCCTACTGATCAATTTTTGTGACAGTGAACACAAGGTCTCTCTGCTTAAAAAGAACGTATTTTGCAAAATCAGGATTTGAAATATTTTGATGTCCACAATCCCCCCCCTACACACAAACATAAAGTACAGTATTTTCTCGCATATACGCCATATATGTTGCGGAAAAAATGATGACTGAATAAAGGGTACGGCTTATATGCGCACAAAATAGACTTGACATGCACGAAACTGCAAGGTGACAAAGACGAAAGCCATAATGCAAGACAATGCGGCCGATACCTTCATTTATTTCAAAATAGAGAAAGAATAAACATATAAAAGGCTAAACAAAATTTATTTTGACGTCTATGAATGAAGTGTTTCATCAGGAAAAAAATGGTGTTAAATTAAAAGAATGTTTCAAAAAAAATTGCAGGTAAACAATTACTACCAGTGGTACAGGCACTATCTAGTGCAGTGGTTCCCAAACTGGGGGGCGCGCCCCCCTAGGGAGGCGTAAAGAGAATTCAAGGGGGGCGTGAAGTCATCTGCTAAAAAAAATGTTTAAATAGATTATAAGAATAATAAAATCAAAGAACAAATATCTGCCATTAAATACATGCAAAATATGATTATAGCAGTCACTCCAACGGTCCAACCTGTTTTCTATTAACAGAGATCTGTTTTCCTGAACAATGCTAAGAAATAAATGCAATAAAATAAAATAAGTTCACATGAGCAAAAGAGGAAGTGGGGGGGGGGGGCGTGCGGGTCTACTGGAAGCAAGAAGGGGGGCGTCAGGTAAGATAGTTTGGGAACCACTGATCTAGTGGTTTAACTGAAGTAAATGTTCATGCAACTTTTTTTTGCTTTTTATCAAGTACAGTTCATGTGCGTTGAATTAAAACTACAAAAAAAATACTTGTTTATGAACTGTTTCAGTTCAAATATTTGGGAAGAATTTCAAGGGGTAATGCCATAGACCTCTGTACTTATAGACATTGTTAACTTCAAAAATGTCTCAACCCTCTTATTGACCATAATAATAGCATTTATTTTCATTCATTCATTCATTTCCTGAACCGCTATATCATCACTAGGGTTGCAGGGGTGCTGGAGGCTATCCCAGCCGATCGTAGGGCATAAGCAGACGGACAACCATTCACACTCACACCAAAACCTAGGAACTCTAGTTAGAGTGACCAATCAGCCTACGATGCATGTCTTTGCGTTGTGGGAGGAAACCAGATTACCCGAAGAAAACCCACCCATGCACGGGGAGAACATGCAAACTCCACACAGGTGGACCGACCTGGATTTGAACCCAGGTCCCTCACTGTGCGTACCCCAGAGCTGTGAGGATGACGGGCTAACCACTCAAGCAACCGGGGGCGCACATTTATTTACAATGTCTTCATAATTGTTCTTTATTTTACTTTCGGGTTAAAAATATTATCTTCTTTCATTCATTTATAAAAAAAGGGGAAAACATTATTATTCTGTTTTATAATTTTATTTGTAATGTATTATTTTTGCATTTTTTAAAAGTAATAACCTATAACATTTCACTTTTAATGTATTTTTAAGTTTAATTGAAATGTAAACAAAAATAGAAACAAACAACAACTGCTTTCATTGTTTTTAATTAATTAAAGTTACTAAAATGAAGCAAAATATTTCGAGGATACAGAAACTATATTATTATAACTATAAATTATTTTTAGAACAAAACATCATGTCAGTGCACATCATTTACTTGTGCAGGCCACACAAAATGAAGGAGCGGCCAAGATCTGTAACCCAGACCGCCAGTTTGGCTCCTGTGTATCTCCATATCCCAAATATAAAAGCACAATTATCTCTGTCTCGCTCTAAACGCTCTTTCTGAACTGGCAAGGGGAGTTAGCGGCCAAAAGAAATTGGAACAAATCCAAATGCATTCTTAATTTCATCCTGGCATTTATAAAATATTAATAGACTGGAGAAATGTTGCTGAGAAGTCTTTTTCATGTATTCATCTTATATACCGCTCATCGTGAGGGTTGCGGGCTTACTGGAGCCTATCCCAGCCGACTTCAGGCGAAAGGCAGAGTACACCCTAGACTGGTCGCCAGTTAGTTGTGGGGCACACCAAGAGACAAATGGCCATTTGCACTCACAATCATAGTGCCACCAGTGGGAATTGAGCCCTCGCCTGCCCACACCAAAATCAGGCAAGTGAACCTCTACACCAGGGGTAGGGAACCTATAACTTGGGAGCCATATCTGGCTCTTCTGATGGGTGCATGTGGTTCTTCGCTAACCTGTGAGGTAAAATATGTTTTTAAATCGCTGGTGACAGAGGTGAGTCCCGAATGCACCAATAGGAGCGTCACGTCGGCACTATGGCAATGAGAGTACCTGTAACTTTAATCATCTTTTTATAAATTATATTTTATTAGACTTTTCTGCATGCATATTTCCATTGGTTAGCAACTACGCAACAGTGCTGTCAAAATAATTCATTTAGTACTTTAAAAGTGGTAAAATGACCCCAAAAAAGTCACATCTCATTTTCACATTTTTGCATTAAAATTCTGAGTATGGCTCTCAAAGATATACAATTTGAAAATAGGAATTGTTTATGGCTCTCTGTGTCAAAAAGGTTCCCGACCCCTGCTCTACACCATTAGGCGGCCTTGCTGAAAAGCCTGTGGAAAAAAATTAAAAAGACGAGGAAGCGCAGCGTGAGGTTGTAAATTGAGATGGGAGCGTTACAGCAAAAGGAATGCCCTCTCATACTGCACAGATAAACCTTCTAAACATCGATTCTCACCACGCGATACAGTCAAAACAATAGACATGCGTGGATTTCTGCACCAAGCTTGTTAGGGCACGTGTTGCAGTCGGAGGCCATATTTTCTCAACTTGTAAACTCACACCCACTCCTATCTGTAGCAATGCAACGAAGCCTTGCTGCTTTCCAAACAAATCCTCACAGAGGAGGACTTTGTCACATATAAAAAGCCATGCATTATTAAAAAGGCTTTGGAGAGAGTTTGTTGAAATATATAAATGCTCATAGAAGCACAGACCAGCGAAATCATCGCTGCATGGAACACAAATCGCTGTTTTTAAAGCAAATTTCACATCTCAATTCTGGCAATGAAAGATAAGAGAGTCGCTTTAAAAGTGCAGTCACAACCCCTTGTAAAGAGTGGAGCGTAAACATGAATGGGACGTCCTACTCGTCCTACTTGTCCTACTTTTTAAACCAAACACTCGCTGAATCACTAAAATAAAGTACAATGTACCTCAAGCCACATTTGCTTTCTTAGATGACACCTTTCAACTTCCTGTCTGAACTGCTTCATCCTCATTAGGGTCACAGGGGGTGCTGGAGCCTGTCCCAGCTGACTCCGGGCCAAAGGCGGGGGTCACCCTGAATCGGTGGACAGCCGATCGCAGGGCACAAGGAGACGGTCAACCATGCACACTCACAACCATACCTAGGGGCAATTTAGAATGTCCAATCAGCCTACCATGCATGTCTTTGGAATGCGGAGTACCCGGAGGAAGCCCACGCAAGCCCGGGGAGAACATGCAAACTCCACACAGATGGACATAACCTGGATTTGAACCCAGGACCCCAGATTTGTGAGACTGACGCGCTAACCACTCGTGCCACCAGGCCGATATATATATATATATATATATATATATATATATATATATATATATATATATATAGAGAGAGAGAGAGAGAGAGAGAGAGAGAGAGAGAGAGAGAGAGAGATGTTGTATATGGGATTTTTCTCAATTGATATGAATTCTTTTTTTAAAGATGTGTAGTCTTTAGTAATTTAATTTTAAGTAATTCAACTCATGTAATTTAGATTTATTAACATCTTAGTCATTTCTAAATGTATTTATCAAACAATTCATTCATTCATTTTCAGAACTGCTTATCCTCAAAAGGGTCGTGATGGGGTGCTGGAGCCAATCCCAGCCAACTATGGGCACAAGGCAGGGGACACCCTGAATCGGTGGCCAGCCAATCGCAGTCAATAAACAATACATAGTATAAAATATTATACTATTAACAAGAAACAATTAATAATAATCTCCAAATCAACAGGAAGTGGACCATTAATCCCACAAAATCAGACCAAAAAGTTTACCACAGATTACGACACTCCTGTTCCCTTCTTCTCCCACACAAAAATTCCCATTCCATCGTAATCCTGGCCTTGCATAAATCTAATCCAACAGAATGACTCCTGCTCCCAATCAAAATTATGCCCAATCCTGTTTTTTTTCTTTTCTTTTTTTACTTAATATATCTATCCATAAATTGGTTAACTTTACGTCTCCTCATTCCTCTGACATCTTTTCCTTCCTAGGATTGTATTAAACAACTTTTCAATAACTTCCACAGATAAATTTGTTAAATTACAAAAATAATCACTTGAGAACTTGATGGAGCCTAACATTTCAAAGTAAAAGTGTAATAGAGCAATGGGTCGGAAAACAGACACGCCGATATGTTTAGAAGCGGGCGGGAAATGGAGCTGTCCGCCGGTCAATAACGCTTCCCCGTTAGCAGTCGGTGAAGGGGCTGGGCTGAAAGGATGGATGTCCCTCTTGGGCTAATCCAATCAGAAGTAGTGCTGAGTGCTCGCAACCACCAGTCAAGCCTTTCATTCACATTTCCATTCACTCTCGGCAGACGATGCCAAAATGTAATGAGAGGAGGATTGAGCCATTTTGGAGATGAAATTAAAGAGCCATCAACATAAGTGCATGCAGGAAGCAGCATATAAAATCGCCCACTTCCCTCCAAGTGATGCAGTCATGTTGTCCTCTTTGGATCAAAGAGAATTTCTTTTTGACCATGGAACTCAGAGGGTCTTTCATTGGATTTTTTAAAAAGAGATTACTACATATTACTACATAGCGAATATTAATTCGCCGCTGTTGAATCAGGATCTATATATTTGTTTTCTCAAGCACTTTGTGAGTTTATAAAAAATGTCCACACCTACCATTGAACTGCATTCAACTTTTCATATTATTTTTTTGTAAAGGAATTTGGGGAAGTGTACTTTCACTTTTCACAAAATATTGTAGCGCATTGCTAAAACTCAGAAATTGTGGCAACAAGCTAGAAGACAACAGGAAACGTAGATACAGTAATCCCTCGAATATCGTGGCTTCAACTTTCGCGGTTTCACTATATCGTGGATTTTTTTCAGGGGGAATTTTTATTTTATTTTTTAAAGTTCGTAAAGATGTGAAAATCCACACTGAAACTCGCAAGTGGAAACCACTCCCCTGTCCTTTGCTTGCTACTAGAACTCAGCCCTGAAGTAAATGTATATATATATATATATATATATATATATATATATATATATATATATGTATATATATATATATATATATATATATATATATATATATATTAAATAGGGGTGACTGTACTCTGCGGTTTTTCGTTTATCGCAGCCATGTATGGTCTACAGTGCTTGGTTGATAAATCTTTTTTTTCTCTCAGCTACAAAAAAAAGCATGTAAGTTACAAAACATTAACCCAAATATAAAATATGAAAATAAAATATAACTACACTTTCTGTATCCAGTATTTTTTTAATTGTCATGGTACAGTTGCTTTCCCAGTGGCTATCTCCCAACACCTTCATGGTCTCCCATTGGCTAACAGGAAGCTGCATCTTCATGATGCTGGAATCGAGGTTAGGGGGCTGTAGGCGGGCGAGAGGTAGCTTGAGCAGGGTGGTGGTCGCTGGTTCCGACCGGGGAGCACAAGGCCAGCCTGAACCGAAAACAGCATGCTGGTGCCTGGACACCAAAGCCAGCCCGAAATGGGCTAGTGGCCACGGGAGTATGACTGTGACCGATGATTGATTCATGTATCTTCAACCCTCCTTCTTCACAATGTTGTTTCTTGAGTTTTTCTGAGTGTGCGTAACATAATTTGACATTTTTACGTCGTGTTTTCATGTTTGTTTGTACCTATGTTTAGTGGAGCTCAAACGTTTTTGCTCAAAGATCTACTTTTCAAGGAGCCAACTTTACACGATCTACCCTTTTTTCCGGGCCAAAGACAAAGCTCAGCAGTTAGTATGTCTGGGTGTTGGAGCCTATCCCAGCTGACTCCGGGCCAGAGGCAGGGGACACCCTGTATTGTGGCCAGGGCACAAGGAGACGGACAACAATGCACTCTCACACCCACACCTAGGGGCAATTTAGAGTGTCCAATCAGCCTACCATGCAGGTTTTTGGAATGTGGGAGGAAACCGAAGTACCCGGAGGAAACCCACGCAGGCCCGGAGCGATCATGGATTTCGCTCGTGTCTTTTCCAGATGGTTGCTTTGCTTTCAAGTCTAGGTAGATTCCGCTGTCTTTTTCGCAGATTAGCGACTCGGTCACGCTATCTCCCGCTAACTGTTTATCTTTGAAACATGAAATGAATGCTTGATGGTTAGCCCTTCATTCATTGCACTGGCTTGGTTTGGACCCATTGTTTTTCCCTTAATTTTGCACAGATTAATGTAATGCAAAAAATGCAACCTGTACAGCCAGTGCTTCTATTGTAGGTATTTTGTCATGTTTTGTGTAGTATTTACCCCATTTCTTTTGGGGCAATTTAACTTTGTTAACGTTAAACCCCCCTATAAGATGATTTTGCATTAGCTCTATTAGGTATGCATCTAGATGCCCTGGTCATGCTGTTATAATAATAATAATAATCGGACATAGGCCCTGTCGTCATTATCAACAACAAAAAAGCCTAATTGTCATCACACCCAGAAACTGCGTATGACGAAATTGGTGGTGCTCCTCCATAAGCTACGTTTAGACCTAAATAAGTGATAGTTACGGACTTGTAATTGGCATTCTGCTGTTATGGATACAGGTCACTTACCTCTCACTGTCTTTCACTTACCTTCAGTCAGCTAGTAGGAGGCAGATCACCACCCAAACATCTTTTCATATTACCTCAGAAGGGAATGTGTGTTGTGTTACCGCAAATTTAGAGTTTTTTTTTTTCAATTCAATTTATTTGGCAAGAAAAAGCACCAGGCTAAGGGCCATGTAACAAGATACAAAAAATGTGCACAAAACGCGGTGTAGTCACTGGTTCACGGTCAAAAAGTCATCCAGAGCCCGTTCTGATGGATGTGGGGAAAAAACTGTCCTTAAGCCTATTTGTCCGTACTTTGTGGGACCTACAGCGTCTGCCAGAGGGCAGCAGCTGGAACAGATTGTGACCAGGGTGGTAAGGGTCCCCTATGATGATGTTCCTGGCTCTGCTGAGGTAACGAATATTATTATACTATACTTAATTTTGAGGGTTTGAGAAAAATGTAATTTCATTCTAGTGCAAGTCCAGTGCGGACTGCAAGTTTGACATTAAAGTTGACTTTGACTTTGGATGTCTAATTCATTTAAATTGAGATGACTCACAATGAATGCTCACTTTTTGAAGTCCAATCCATTTTAAGTGGAAGGTTGGCAATGAATGAGAATTTGTCAATTCACTGCTAGCCCCAGATAGCCCCCCCCCCAAAAAAAAACAGATTGCACGTTTAGCGCTGTAACGGCCAGCCAATGAATTCAATGAGTGCCCTATAAAAAAAGAATTCAAGACGTTTCCTCTCTTCAAATTATTTTCCACTGTGCAGATGCTGTTAACGCTGTCATCTTCTCTCTATCTATGGCTGACTGCTCAGCAGCTCTCCAATCAAAGCTAAATTTAGACAGAAAGTGACTCTCAGTAGTTGAAGGGATCAATTGCCATTAATTGCTTTTGGAGGGGAACAACATTTGACGGGGCTGAGAAAGAGAAAAAGAATCCCAAAGAGAAATTAAGACTCTGGGTAAATTGCTGTGTCAGAATGGGCACAACTAATCACGATACAGAATGAATGGAGTTTTTCGTCACTCAACATATCCCTGCCTCACTAACAAGTGGTGCTGCAGCAAGACCAATAGTAGTACTGCACTAAAATGACGTCATCAGATTCGGGGAGTAAAAAGTAAAGTGCTGATGCTGTGCAATATATTTTCGATAATATGCAATAACATGAAAATGTATTTTCCCTCCTTGTGTGTGTGTTTATGTATATATATATATATATATATATATATATATAAAATGTATTTTCCCTCCTTGTGTGTGTGTTTATGTATATATATATATATATATATATATATATATATATATATATATATATATATATATATATATATATATATATATATATATCAGTGGCGGGCGGTGCATTTTCTGGTAGCGCCTTCAACGTATCAATCCAACCCTCAAAAACTATTTTATGGCTATAAAACCTCTACTGCAGCTACAGCTGCGACACATAAAAAATAATCAATAAATTAATGCACAAAAATGGGGTAAAATCCACTTCCTAGCAGCATTTCATGATTAAATACAAATACTGGAGCTTTTCAGACATTAAAACCAGGCCAGGGGGTGATTTTCCCGGGAAAAGACACTGATGAACGTCAATGGCGTACGGGCAAACATTGCCCGAAAATGGGGTAAAATCCAGCCAAAAACAGCATTTATTGATTAAATACAAATACTGGAGCTTTTTAGACATCAGAACCGGGCCCGGAGTATCATTTCCCTGGTAAAAAGACAGCGATGAACGTCGATACGTCCATACGTGAAATGACAAAAAATTGACTAAAATTAGGTAAAATCCACTTCCTAGCATCATTTATTGATTGAATACAAATACTGGAGCTTTTGAGACATTAAAACCAGGCCAGGGGGGTGATTTTTCCCGGGAAAAGACAACGATGGACGTCAATGGTGAAACGCCAAAAATTAAACTGGGGTAAAATCCACTTCCTAGCAGCATTTTGTGATTAAATACAAACACTGGAGCTTAAATACAAACACTGGAGCTTTTCAGATATCAGAACTTGGCCCACAATTGAAATATTATTTAGGAATATAGCCATATTTTACTCACCAAAAATCCTTTTTACACAATATCCATCCTCCTTTCTTTCTTCCTTCTTTCCTATCGCCATCGAAGCTAATGATGAAAGTCGAGCCTGTCCTATCATATTTCCGGCATAGTCCGTTTTGAAAATAGCATTAAATCAGCACAACAATATACTATTTGCTTGTGGAGCTAAGTTAGCGCGCTGAAAGTGCCCCACACACCATTTTCCCGGCTGTAACAGACTTGCTAGCTTCGGAGTTGACCGCCATTTCTTAATGATAACCATTTTTTTTGTGAAAAAGTCTGTCTGAAAAATAGCTTTGTGAGCAAACAGAATCTACCGTAATTACTCGAATATAACGCGCACTCGAAAATAACACGCAGGTAATTTTGGGCCAAAAATATCTGGAAAAACGCAGTAATCGAATATAGTGCGCACCTAAAATTTCCCGCTGACGAAAATCAGAAATCTTACCTTTTTTTCTTCGTTTCACGATTGTTTTGTTCAAACAAATTTATTCATTAGAATCCTTCAAATGAAGAGTTCCTCTCTCTCTTTGTCTGTCCTCTTGTTATGATCGCGCCGCGTCGCTGGGTCGTCGCAGCGCGATCGGGGGCATCTGTTACAGTCGCGCCGCGTTGTGCGACGCGACCGTGGATGTAGGTAGACCCAAATGCAGGAAGCAGGAGAGGACGAGGCATTCAGCGTGATACGGAGTCCTTTAATGAATCAACCAAGGCGTGGAAACAAACGTGGCCGCATGTTGCGCGCATACGGACAGAGGCAACAGAATAACGACAGCTAGCGACCGCTAGCAACCGCTAACAACAGTCAATGATAGTCAACGATAGTGAACGATCCGGCGACGTGTGATGACGCGTCGCTACTTAAATACAGGAAACGAAAGCAATCAATGGATTGGCTACAGCCGGTATGCGTCAACGGCAACCCAGGAGGGCCAAAAGGGCCACTCCTGACACCTCTCATACATCTCTTCGTTGAGAATCCTATCAACGTCCACGCTTCCTTCATCCACTTCCTCTTCCTCCCACAACACATCATCCGATTGGCTTTACGAGATGACGTAAAATCCGTGCGTCGGCTCTACGAGATGACGTAAAATCCGTGCGTCAAAGTGAGTTTGACAATGCTTTTTTCGATCGAAAATTTGTAATTTATTTTAGTTATTGATTATAACACGCACCCCCAACTATTGGAATTAATTATATAGCAAAAATCTGCGTGTTATATTCGAGTAATTACGGTATTTGTTTTTGCTTCTGTCGGCCATAGTGGGTGGAGTTTGCGATCTCGGCTGCCTCGGGTACTGCTTTGGCCCGCCTACTAGCCAATCATAGTTTGTGAAAGCAATAACATGTCCCAGCCAGCAAAATGCTAACGCCTATGAAAAATCATTGTGGGGTTGCCAACTCGAAATCTGATTGGTTAAAAGCAACAGTCTAGTTTAATGCAGCAGAGCCCGCAAGAACTGATTGTGAAGGCTTTGAGGCAGATTTGATCTGGCAACAAATAATGACTGAAATGTGATTGGTTAAATGCTTCAATATGAAAACACACATCTGGAAGCAGTGCAACCAGGGGGAAAAGCAATGAAAGGAAGCTAACAGACCATTTGGATTAATAAGTATTGATGGACAAAATATAATATGATTCAGATATTTCTTAGGCCAGCAGAGAAGGCCTTGAAGGCCCTGACGGCCCGCCACTGATATATATATATACTTGTCTCCCCTTCCCCAGATAATGATTGATGTCCAATAATCTGCTGTGCATTTCATTGAGTTTATTAACAGTTAATATCCAATTCATTTTAAGTGGGAGAGTGGCAACAAATCTCCTTTTGTTTATTTGCTGCTATTTTTTGTACATTCTGTAGGGGCTATTCCCGAGCCTGGAGGAAGGCTGGCAAATCTACAGTTCGACGCAAGGCACAGGTGGAAAATGTATCTGCACGGTGGTGGCGCCAGCGCAGAACACGTGTAACCGCGACCCACGCAGCAGACAGCTCCGCCAGCTCATGGAGAAGGTGACTGTTGCCTATCACAAGGCACGATTGGGAATGCAAGCTTAAGCAGAAATGTCATAAAGCAGCGTAATTACAATCAAATGGTCAGATAGAACTTTTTAAAACTTTTGAAGGTTTAAAATCTTTAGAAGGCAAATGTTCAACATCGACTTATTAACAACTAAGTGTCAGCCAACTACACAAATATTTTGTTTTGTTTTATACATTACTTAAATGATCGAATCTTGTCAAAGAGTATTCAGAAATAAATGATCCTGACTCAGAAACATGAATTTATGTACAATAAAATTGTACAATAAAGATGATGGATGTAACAGTTTGCAGTAAAGCAGAGGGAGTGAGGAAGGGGATGTAGGGTTAATTGTGGGATGGGGTATGGAACAAAGTGCACAGAAACACAGGACAAAAACACCCAAAATCTTTATTAACCAAAATCCAAACCATGGTCAAAAGAAAGGAAAAAAAATACACGACAAAGAACTCGGAATATATATAGGGTGGCCCGGCGGATGAGTGGTTAGCGCGTCGGCCTCACAGTGGGGGTACTGGTTTCAAATCCAGGTCGGTCCACCTGTGTGGAGTTTGCATGTTCTTCCGTGGCCTGTGTGGGTTTTCTCTGGGCACTCTGGTCTCCTCCCACATTCCAATGACATGCATCGTAGGCTGATTGGACACTCTAAATTGCGGTATGAGTGTGAGCGTATATGGTTGTTTGTCTCCTTGTGCCCTGCGATTGGCTGGCCACCAATTCAGGGTGTCACCCGCTTCTGGCCCGAAGTCAGCTGGGATAGGCTCTGGCACGCACCGTGAACCTAATGAGGATAAAGCGGTTCAGAAAATGAAAAAAAGACATATATATATATATATATATATATATATATATATATATATATATATATATATATATATATATATATATATATATATATATACATATATATATATATATATATATATATATATATATATATATATATATATATATATATATACGACAATAGGTTTAAATAAAGTGTGCGCATGCATATAGGGCCCAGGGACAAAAAAATATCCAATAGATTGCCTTAAATTAAGGGGTTGTGACAGAATATGTTCCTTCGGGTGCATTGTGCCTGTTTCAAAGTTGGAGGAAATTTTGTTCGCTTGAAGACGCAGGAGACACAACCGCCCATCTGGGGAGAGACAAACTTTCAATGAGGTGAAATGCAATATAAGAATTCAAGTGCCAGCCTGACTCAGCAAGACCCTTCTTGCATCTCAATTTAGCCCTCCCTCCCTCACAAGAGCACATCAATGTCATGTTGTGTGCTTTTACCACTTCCTTTGCAATCCCTCAAAAGATGATGTGACTTATCGAGTTGTTACTATTTTGTTGAGATGCACCTGCATGTGTTTTTTCCACATCCTTCTAAAAAAAAGAAAAAAAAATACATCTGCCATAAAAAATGGAAAATTGGTCAGTATATGTGTTGTGTCTGCGGGTATTCCGGTTTCTTCCCTCATCCGAAAGACATGCAGGTTAAGCTGGTTGAATACTCTAAATTGCCCCTAGTTATAAGTTTGTCCCCCACCTGCTGCGGCTGAGTGGTTAGCGCATCGGCCTCACAGTGGGGGACATGGGTTCAAATCCGGGTCGGTCCACCTGTGTGGAGTTTGCATGTTCTCCCCGGGCCTGTGTGAATTTTCTCTCATTCCAAAGAGATGCATGGTAGGCTGATTGGATACTCTAAAATGCCCCTAGGTATAAGTGTGAGCGTGAATGGTTGTTTGTCTCCTTGTGCCCTGCGAATGACTGGCCACTAATTCAGGGTGTCCCCCGCCTCTGGCCCGAAGACAGCTGAGATAGGCTCCAGCACCCCCCATGACCCCTGTGAAGATAAGCGGTTCAGAAAATGAATCAATGAATAATATATGTACAGCTGCCAGATGGTATAGACTGCAGGGGTGGGCAAACTATTCCACAAAGAGCCGCAGTGGGTGCAGGTTGTCATTCCAACCCATAGAGAGGGCACCTTTTCACCAATCCAGTGTCCTACAAGTGCAATCAGTGGATTGCAGTCAGGTGCTTCTTTTTTTCTGCAGAAATCTCATTGGTTAAACCAGGGATGGGCAAACTGGTCCTTGAGGCCCACTGTGAGTGCAGGTTTTTGTTCTAACCGATATAGCACAGACAGTTTAATCAATGAGATTTCTGCAGAAAACAAGAAGCACCGGAGTGCAATCCACTGATTGCACTTGTAGGACACCAGATTGGTGAAAAGGTGCCCTCTCAATGGGTTGGAATGAAAACCTGCACCCACTGCAGCACTTTGTGGAATAGATTGCCCACCCCTGGGTTAAACTGTCTGTGCTGGGTTGAAACAAAAACCTGCACCCACAGTGGCCCTCGAGGACCGGTTGGCCCACCCCTGGTGTAGAGGTTCATACACCTGACTTCGGTGCAGGCAAGCGTGGGATCGATTCACGCTTGTCGGTGGCATGATTGGGCGTGCAAATGGTTGTCTGCCTCTCTGTGTGCCCTGTTGCTGACCGGCGACCAGTCTAGGGTGTAGTAAGCCTTTTGCCCGAAGTCTGCTCGTATAGGCTCCAGCAACCCCCCAGCCCTAGCATGGATACACTGGACGGAAGATGAACAAATGAATGTATGAAGTACAACATGTAATGGAAACACAGCTAATGATAGGATATGATGCATTAGACTTAGAGCAGGGGTGTCCAAACTATTCCACAAAGGGCCGCAGTGGGTGCGGGTTTTCATTCCAACCCATCAAAATGACACCTTTTCACCAATCGGGTGTCCTACAAGTGCAATCAGTGGATTGCAGTCAGGTGCTTCTTGTTTTCTTCAGAAATCTCATTGGTCAAAATGTCTGTGCTGGATCGGTTGGAACAAAAACCTGCACCCACAGCGGCCCTCGAGGACCGGTTTGGCCATCCCTGACTTAGAGTGTAGGTAGAAAATCCAAATTGTAGCACACAGATCAAGTTTATTAACATCTGAACCAATTTAAACCCATTCACTACACTTGAGAGCCAGTTTAACTGGTGAGGGTTACTGTAATCTTTCACTCAGACCGCACTCTGTGACGATAATTAATGTATTAAAAAATATTGTAGTATTGTAGATACAACGATATTAGTATATGGATAGAATATTTGATTAGAAAATAATCAATTTGTGACCACAGGCCTCCAGAAAAATGTTTTCATAGAGTAAATTTGGTTTTGCACTATTAATAGAGAATATTCTTGCATAATTTCTGCTAAATTCATCCTAAATTATGCCCAGTTCTTCATCTCATTGACTGCCCTATTCCTCCCACTTCAAATGAATTGGATGCCTACAAACAATCACTTTAATTCACAGCACAAGGATGATTGGAAACTATGTGATTGAAAGTCATTCATTCATACATTCATCTTCCATGCCGCGCATTCTCGAAAGAGTTGCGGGGGTTGCTGGAGCCTATCCTAACTGACTTCGGGCGAAAGGCAGACTACACCCTAAACTGGTCGCCAGTCAGTTGGAGGGCACACAGAGAGACAAACGACCATCGGCACTCACAGTTATCCCTCCACCAGCAGGAATCGAGCCTGCACCTGCCCACACTGAAGTCAGGCGAGTGAACCGGTACTCGGATGATTCGCCTAAAGACGTTTCGCCGACGGACGTTTGACAGACGGACAGGTCGGCGAAACGTCTTTAGGTGAATCATCCGGTCACGAGTATGGTACTCAGATGATTCGCCTAAACGTCTTTTGGCGAATCATCCGGTCACGAGTATGGTTGCCTTGTCCTTCAGCCAAAAAAAGAAAACCCTTGAAAATTGTCGAGTCGGCCAAAAAGACATAGGACAATCCATATTTTAGCATAATTCTGGGTTCTTTTAATTGACTAGAGGTGATGATTACATGATGAGGCACCAGATATCAAAGGTGAGCACTCCAATCAAATACAATTACAGCTTGTGTTATTTGCGCTGTACAAAAGAAAAAAAAGACCTAGTGTGTCTATATGAGAGTGGCGATAGAGAAAGCTACACAGCTTCTTATGAAGCTTTACAATGTGGGGTTAAAAGGGAAACTTCACAGCAAAAACGATGTCTAAATATGGAAAAAATATACAATAAAATATTCAATAATCCAAACGTATTTGAAATAATAAAGGGATATGGTGTTTTATAGGCATTCTTTAACAGTCTCAAAAATGTAATGAAATTGGAAATTGTTCGTGTACTCTTAAGTAATTTTCGGCATTGACATCAGCTAAGGGAGAGTTATGTAGCTCAAAATGTGTTTCATATTGGAACCATGAATAGGTAAAAAGATTGAACTCATTCAGTTGGAACAAAACAGGTTGGTCACATGCATTGGAAAGCAGGGAAAAAATAAATTTCAGCATTGATGGGGAACTAACGTTACCGTGTGTGGAGTTTGCATGTTCTGCGTGGGTTTTCTCTGGGTACTACGGTTTCCTCCCACAGTCCAAAGACATGCATGGTAGTCTGATTGGACACTAAATTGCCTCTAGGTATGAGTGTGAGCGTGAATTTGTTTGTCTCCTTGTGCCCTGCGATTGACTGGCCACCAATTCAGGGTGTCCCACGCCTCTGGCCCGAAGTCAGCTGGGATAGGCTCCAGCACCCCCCGTAAACTTAGTGAGGATAAAGCAGTTCAGAAAATGAGATGAGATCACAAAAAAATTATATAATTTTTTAGCACCTGCTAGCTGAATGCATATATATAATGGTAGAGCCTGTTTGTATCAAACCTCCCTGATATAAAAAAAAATAAAAAAATAAAACATTGTGAAATAATTGAAATTGTCAATATTTTTGGGTCGAATCGCCCCGCCCTAGTTTCCATCCCTTCAGAGTATGTATAATATAATGAGTTTGGCCCTATTTTAGAATTTTTTTAGCATCTCTTTTTATTTCCAATAGGGAAAAAGAACATGTTTTGATAGAGCATGTGGGAGAAGACACATGTACAGAGAACAGTAGGCTGGACACAGTCATTGCGGGGGCTGAGTGCAGAAAGGCAAACAAGGCATCTGGAGCAACAGACTTGATGCCAAACGGTAACCTTTGAGAATTAGAACAGTTGAATAAGGATCCAAATAAACCCAGCGTGCAAATTGGAGGAGTTTGGACCATTGCCTGTCTGCGTGAGTGTCTTGTTTTTGTTTGTGTGGACATACAGTAAGGACACGCAAACACAAAGAAGACACGAACAGTAGGTTCAAATAAACTTTCTGCTGAGGGGGTGTGACGGTAGGCTGGTTATGCAGAAGTAGAGTGGGTTGTCAACATTGGCGGTTTAAACTTAGTGCCGGCCTGTATGGGGAATCGATAAATAGTGCCTGATGGGGAACATAAGATTCATACCGCATGCTCCTAAGATCCCCTCTAGCTTCTCTTCATAGCAAAGCGACGTTCAAGTTTGTTTCTTTTTTATATCATTGTATCATTCAATATGTTAAATGTTTCCCTCTCAACAATCTTTGAGGGCACAAATTCTTTGTTGCCTGGTCATTCTAGAAGGGATCTCTTCAGGCCTACCCAAGGTTTCCTATTTCCCCTTGTTGGGGTTCTTTGGCTTTTTCCTTGCTTTTAGGGGGCTTTAGATCAGTAGATGT
Organism: Stigmatopora argus; assembly: GCF_051989625.1. Taxonomy (NCBI): domain Eukaryota; kingdom Metazoa; phylum Chordata; class Actinopteri; order Syngnathiformes; family Syngnathidae; genus Stigmatopora; species Stigmatopora argus. Next base: position 3,799,199 of record NC_135400.1, read on the forward strand.
CTTAATTGTCTTTCCACAGACATCTGTTGTGAATAAAGGCTATTTAAATAAATGTGACTTGACTTGTCACACGAGCAGTCGTCTCTTCACGGTCAACTATTTGAAATTCAGAGTGCTGCCAACCCTTAAACCTTGGATTGACAGATATTTAGTACCTTATTTTCTCGCATACTGACCGCTGCCGCATATAAGCCATACCCTTAAAATTGCCTTAAAATCACAGAATTTTACAATTTCTCTTGTTTAAAGTGCCCCCTGATTAACGATTTTGACCTCCATGTTCATGGTTTTAATAGGGAGTACAAATGTGTTACTTTAAAAGGAAAATCTTAAGAAAAATCATCGCACATGGACGAATTAAAAAAGGAAGTCACATGAGCAGTACAACCAGGAAGTGTGTCCGTAGCAGTCCAGTTTTGTCAAACCATCCCTAATCACTCTAAAGACTCTGGATGCAATAATAGCATGAGACACACATTACTCCGGTAATCAGCCTTCGATCAGCCTTAACAACTATTAGGATGTGATGACATGGAAAACACTACGAACACATGTATCAAGGATACTCGAATCTGAGCGAGCAATGGCAGGCACAAATAAGTGAGTTTTTCACGTTGTATGCAAGATACAGTTTGTTTTTCTTGAATTTTATGCATAGACGTCAAAATAAATTTTGTTTAGCGTTTTATCTGTTTATCTCATCTCATTATCTGAACCTCTTTATCCTCATTAGGGTCGCAGGGGGTGCTGAAGCGTATCCCAGCTGACTCCCGGCCAGAGGCGGGGGACACCCTGAATCGGTGGCCAGCCGATCACATTATCTATTTATCTTTTCTCTAGTTTGAAATATATGACTGCATTGGCCGTATTGTCTTGCGTTATTGTCACGTCTTTGGGGAGACGTCGAGGTGAGGTTACGAGGAATATGACCCAATCGCAGGGAAGCAGGCGAGGACGAGGGAAGTAGTGCTCATAATCAGAAACTTCAATAACTTAGGCAGGATCTTCGAAAATAACAAAGACTTAGAAATCAAATCACAAACCAAACCGGACTAGGGAAAACACGGGGAATCAAGGAACGAGGTAACGCAGACACCTGGCATGGGAAATAAGGCAGACGATCCGACAAATGACATAATAATCAGTGGGGTTTAAATAGACACAACAGGAACTAATTTTGAATCACGCGCAGCTGCACGAGCACAACGGCAAGGCAGGAGAGACAAACAAGAGTAGGGAAATGAACATCAGAACACAGGGAGAAAGCAATGGAAAAACAATAACAAGCTGCCTCTAACAGTTATGGGATTTCGTCTCTGTCACCTTGCAGTTTCGTGCATGTCAAGTCTAATTTGCACATAAATTAGCCATACCCTTGATTCAGTCATCATTTTTTTCAAGCTACAAATACGGCTTATATGCGAAAAAATACAGTATTTAAATTACCAACATACTCACAGGAAAGTTAACTAACTTTAAATTTAAATGAACCTCGGGGTGAAAACAAGCGTAATTACAGAAAATCCGGACAGATCATTTAGGAGTCAAACATGCATCAAAACATCATAGATATCCCCACATTTCGTTTCACACTCATCTGCTGCATCTACAGTGTATATGTAGATTATGATTCAAATTTTGCTGTTACTAGGTACAGAATGTAAGTCAGTCCATCGAGGTTCTGGATTTGCGGACAAACAGAGACCTCCAGTATGTGAGAGAGACCGAAGGCTTGATGAAAGTGGTCGATGGGAGGCTGAAAGTGGCCTCGGACAACCCGCGCAGTCTCAATCCCAAAGGCTTTCAGGTATGTGACTGTGCACCAGCCCTGCTGCACAGTAAGTACATTTTCACTGCATTTGGTTCACCCCAGTTCACATACCAATAATGTCTTGTATAATTCCAAGCAACACTAACTTAAAGTTGTGAGTGTCCCTTTTGAAATATTATAAGTGGTTCAACTTAACTTTTACCTCGACCAAGGAGAAGACTGTTCAGAGATGCAGCCAACAGGCCTATGATCACTCGATGGATGAACTTCAGAGATTTACAGCTGAGGTGGAAGAGTCTCTCCATAGGTCAAGAGTCAGTCCTACACTGCACAAATCTGACCTTTATGGCGGAGTGGCCAGGAGAAAGCCATTTCTCAAAGATATACATAAAAAGTCTCGTTTAAAGTTTGCCACAAGCCACCTGGGGACACTCCAAACATGTGGAAAAAGGTGCTCTGGTCAGGTGAAACCAAATTCGAACTTTTTGGCCACAATGTAAAGCGATATGTAAAAGCATAAAAGCAGCACAGCTCATCACCCTGAACACACCATCCCCACTGTTAAACGCTGTGGTGGCAGCCTCATGGTTTGGGCCTGCTTTTTTTCCAGCAGGGACCAGGAAGGTGGTTAAAATTGATGGGAAGATGAATGGAGCCAAATACAGGACCCTTTTGGAAGAAAATCTGTTGGAGTCTGCAAAAGACCTGAGACAGGAATGGAGATTTAGTTTCAAAAAGGGCAATGATCCAAAACATTCGTAAAGCCAAATCTAGAATGGAACGGTTCACAAATAAACATATCCGGGTGTTAGAAAGGCCAGGTCAAAGTCCAGACCTGAATCCAATCGAGGATCTGTGGGCAGAGCTGAAAACTCCTGTTCACAAACGCTCTCCGTCCAACATCACTGAGGTCGAGCTATTTTGCAATGAAGAATGGAAAGGAATTTCATGTGCAAAACTGATAGAGACATACCCCAAGCGACTTGCTGCTTTAATTGCAGAAAAAGGTGGCGGTACAAAGTATTAATGGAAGAGGACCTAATTATGACGCCCCACTTTTCAGATTTTTATTTGTTAAAAAAGTTTGAAATATCTCATAAATTTTGTTCCACTTCACGATTGTGTCCCACTTATTGTTGATTCTTGACATCCATTCATTCATTCATGCACCTTCCATACCGCTCATCCTCGAAAGGGTTGTGGGGCCGCCGAAGCCTAACCCAGCTGTCTTCGGGCGAAAGGCAGACAACACCCTAGACTGGTCGCCAGTCAGTCATAGGGCACTGATTCTTGACAAAAAATTAAATGTTATATGTTGAGGTTTGAAGCCTGATAATTGAAAGGTGACTGAATACTTTCACCTGGCACTGTGCATTTATTTACATATGTAGGTACGTGATTTAGTTTTTTTAAATCTATTTCTATCATCTAATTTTTTTAGGGGAAAACTTCCTAAGTGCAACAAATATGAATGGTGTAAATGCCCTATGAGCAATATTCCTTGTGTAAAAGTGTAGAAACTGTTAAAATACTGTTAAAATTAAAAATAAATTATAATAATAAAAATAAAAATTCACAAAAGCACCATACAAAAAAAAACCTAAGATTTTCCCCATTCGTGTTTATCCAAAGAATTTTGTTAAACTTCAACATCACACTTGACTTGAGAGGTTGTAGGTTGTATGGAATGTACCCTCGTTTCCATCCATCTCCATCTTTTCCCCTTACCAGGGAACACAAGCTGCGATCTTCTGTCAGGTCCTTTGTCTTCTCTCCCTGGCTCGTAAGTCATTCTTATCTCTGTTGAAATATGAGATGAAGCATATAATATAGGTTGATTGAAAAAAAATTGCAATGTGTGCACTTCCCTGGGGAAACGCGTGAATGTTGCTCACCAGTGTTTTACCGACTAGGATCTTACTGGAGTGTGAGTGTGTATGTATATGCCATGCCAATTCCTCGTTACCCCATGTCTTTCCACATCAGGTTTGAAGTCCTTGTTATTAAGATTATATATATATATATATATATATATATATATATATATATATATATATATATATATATATAATCTTCCGAAAATAACAAGGACTTCGAACCTGATGTAGAATATATATATATATATATATATATATATATATATATATATATATATATATATATATATATATATATATATATATATAATCTTCAGAAAATAACAAGGACTTCAAACCTGATGTGGAAAGACATGGGGTAACGAGGAATTGGCATGGCATATACATACACACTGATGTGGAAAGACATGGGGTAACGAGGAATTGGTATGGCATATACATACCCACTCACACTCCAGTAAGATCCTAGTCGGTAAAACACTGGTGAGCAACATTCACGCGTTTCCCCAGGGAAGTGCACACATTGCAATTTTTCTTCAATCAACCTATATTATATTATATTCTTAATGCGTTCTGGGACCAAGCTCGCATGTCGATTGACTCGTATCTCAAATCATCTAACCCCTAGAAACTAAATACAAATTGATTTGTTACCACCCTCTGAAAAAACACTAAAAAACAGGATATTACAATGGAAAAGCATCTTTTTTATTGGTCCTAATTCACCAGCTACTCACAAAGTAACAATTACTACCTATCTATATGTATCAGTGGCGGGCGGTGCATTTTCTGGTAGCGCCTTCAACGTATCAATCCAACCCTCAAAAGCTATTTTATGGCTATAAAACCTCTACTGCAGCTACAGCTGCAACACATAAAAAATAATCAATAAATTAATGCACAAAAATAGGCTAAAATCCACTTCCTAGCAGCATTTCATGATTAAATACAAATACTGGAGCTTTTTAGACATTAAAACCAGGCCAGGGGGTGATTTTCCCGGGAAAAGACAGTGATGAACGTCAATGGCGTACGGGCAAACATTGCCCGAAAATGGGGTAAAATCCAGCCGAAAACAGCATTTATTGATTAAATACAAATACTGGAGCTTTTTAGACATCAGAACCGGGCCCGGAGTATCATTTCCCCGGTAAAAAGACAGCGATGAACGTCGATACGTCCATACGTGAAATGACAAAAAAATGCACTAAAATTAGGTAAAATCCACTTCCTAGCATCATTTATTGATTGAATACAAATACTGGACCTTTTGAGACATTACAACCAGGCCAGGGGGTGATTTTTCCCGGGAAAAGACAGCGATGGACGTCAATGGTGAGACGCCAAAAATTAAACTGGGGTAAAATCCACTTCCTAGCAGCATTTTGTGATTAAATACAAACACTGGAGCTTAAATACAAACACTTGAGCTTTTCAGATATCAGAACTTGGCCCACAATTGAAATATTATTTAGGAATATAGACATATTTGTAATTTTACTCACCAAAAATCCTTTTTACACAATATCCATCCTCCTTTCTTTCTTCCTTCTTTCCTATCGCCATCGAAGCTAATGATGAAAGTCAAGCCTGTCCTGTCATATTTCCAGCATAGTCCGTTTTGAAAATCGCATTAAATCAACACAACAATATACTATTTGCTTGTGGAGCTAAGTTAGCGCGCTGAAAGTGCCCCACACACCATTTTCCCGGCTGTAACAGGCTTGCTAGCTTCGGAGTTGACCGCCCTTTCTTAATGATGTCCATTTTTTTCTGGAAAAGTCCGTCTGGAAAATAGCTTTGTGAGCAACAGAATCAATTTGTTTTTGCTTCTGCTTCTGTCGGCCTTAGTGGGTGGAGTTTGCGATCTCGGCTGCCTCGGGTACTGCTTTGGCCCGCCTACTAGCCAATCATAGTTTGTGAAAGCAATGACATGTCCCAGTCAGCAAAATGCTAACGCCTATAAAAAATCATTGTGGGGTTGCCAACTCGAAATCTGATTGGTTAAAAGCAACAGTCTAGTTTAATGCAGCAGAGCCCGCAAGAACTGATTGTGAAGGCTTTGAGGCAGATCTGATCTGGCAACAAATAATGGCTGAAATGTGATTGGTTAAATGCTTCAATATGAAAACACACATCTGGAAGCAGTGCAACCAGGGGGAAAAGCAATGAAAGGAAGTTAACAGACCATTTGGAATAATAAGTATTGACGGACAAATATAATATGATTCAGATATTTCTTAGGCCAGCAGAGAAAGCCTTGAAGGCCTTGACGGCCCGCCACTGATATGTATATATTCGGTCATATACAGTGCCATGAAAAAGTATTTGCTCCCTTTCTTATTTCTGTGTTTTTTGCATATTTGTCACAGGTTTTAGACCATTAAATCAATTTTCATATTCCACAGAGACAACCCAAGAAAAGAGAAAATGCAGTTTCTAAATGATGATTTTATTTACCAAGGCAGCAAAAAGCACAAACTTGTCTGGCCCTCTGTCCTGTCAGCCATCCATCATCTTGCGCCCATCGTCCCTGGGGCATGAAAGAAAGGGGTGTCCTGCCTCCTCTTTTTTATAGCTTCTTCTCCACGCATCAGTGATTTGGCCTGCTTGAGAAAACAGACACAGCTCTTTTGGAAGTTAATAACTTTAATGTTTGTTATTTGACGATTACTCCTACATGTTAAATGTTACTTTGCTTCACCAGCTAGCCCCGCACCTCTTGCGATGATGTGCAATACGGATGATGAATGTATGAATGATGTCATTGGTAGGCAAATAATTGAATACTATTTTTTTGTAGTAAATCAAATTTAGATTGTTATTAAGATGCAATAGCCAGAGATTGTGGTTCTTTATTTAAAAATTAATCATTTTATTTTTACCAATTATTTAATTTAATTATCTTTAATTACCTGTGCACATTTATATAGTTTTATTTTTTCAGGGTCCATGAAATCCTTGAAAATGCTTGGATTTTACTGTCATTTTTTCAATGTTTGAAAAATTCTTGAATAATAAATGCTTTAACATTCAGTTATTCTCCCCTCCCAGTCAAAATGGGGCGACTACCGCCATCATTGGCACTGAAATATATTCATTCAATACCATCGATCCCAATGGAAATAATTTTGATGCCTATCGTTGTGAATGACATAAAACATAGTAACAAACAAAAAGCAGAACGTCTTGGGATAATTGCGAGTTGTTGGACTGATTTCTCTGTTGTTTTGAATGAAAAAAAATATATGAATGGACCTACAGCTTCTGCATATGAACCACTCCGCTATCAATCTAACACATAGTGACTGTGACTAAAAATGCAAACACATGAAGCTGAATAAATGTCTCCCCTGACTGCTTAGGATTTGAAAGACAAGATGAGCGAGCTTCTCCGTCGCTTGCCCGTACTGGATCAATACAAATCGGACACAAAGATGATCCTCCTCCTTCGCGAGGAGGTGAGAAATCTGTCCTTGGTTCTGATGGCCATCCAGGAGGAGATGGGTGCCTACGACTATGAGGAGCTGCGCCAGCGGGTGCTGCTGCTTGAGACACGCCTCCACTCCTGCATGCAGAAGCTGGGTATGCACTCGCATGCAAATGACCGTTGCTGGGAGCTCAATGAATTCTTAATTGCATACTGTCCAATTCTAATACAGCACTTGTGTGCCTATAGGCAATTAGTGTGATTGGCGCGGGGCAGAATTAAATTATTGATTGGATGAGCATATTAAATAGATAAATATTCTGATGTAAAACATTTACACCCTGGTCACCCACTGAAATTATCAAATTAAATTATGAAGATTTCCTAGAATGTCACAATGAATAATTGATTGTTTTCCCTTTGCTAATGAATTAACAGCATGAAACAAACAAAAGGCTGATACATGATGATGGTGATGGTGATGGTGATGGTGATGGTGATGGTGATGATGGTGGTGATGATGGTGGTGATGATGATGATGATGATGATGATGATGATGATGATGATGTTGATGAATGGTGATGACGGTGATGATGATGATGATGATGATCTCTTTCAGTGCAACTGACGATGATAGATGTCGAATCATGTGGCACTTAAAAAATACATTAATATTCCTTAAATGAGTTTGTTACGAGAAGACATTGCTTTCGATGGCAGCCCATGAGTAAAACTTTGTCTGGAGTACACTGCAATAATTCTCACAAATGCAAATAAGACTTCCCTTTCTAGTCATCTGTGTGTGATTTTGCAGTCAATTTCAGCCAGTGAGGAAAAAAAATAGAAACATATATGAACTATTAAGTTTGAGGTCTGTAGAAGAGAGCTATTTTTTGGGGAGTGCTGCAATGAACAGCTAGAACGCCTTCTTCTATTCGCAATTTTTTTTATTCTCTCAAGTGGACAGAAGAAGGTACAAACTTGTTTCTAAGACAGTAAAACAAAGTGAAAACAGAACATAGAACAATAATGCAAGTTAAAACACACAGACAGAATATTTGGACAATAGAGACCAGTCCGGGCCCCCTCTCCTTCCAGCCTTCAGTGGCTTCCAGAGAGGGCCATGGTCTCAAAGCATGTCAACCTTTAAGACTATATGCAAATGAACAACTGGGTGTAACGCAAGTCTTGACCTGATCCAAGGAGATGAGTTGAGAAGAAAAGATGTGAACTTTCCTTGCTCATCACAATAGCCAGGAACAGAGAAACCTTTCCGTCTCCTTTTGGGCCCCCCTGCTGGGGTAACTGAATTAGTTATCTAATCTCTCATTTTCTGAACCGCTTTATACTTATTAGGGTCGCGGGGAGTGCTGGAGCCTATCCCAGCTGACTCCGGGCCAGAGGCGGGGGACACCCTGAATAGGTGGCCAGCCAATCGCAGGGCACAGGGAGACGGACAACCATACACACTCACATCCATACCTAGGGGCAATTTAGAGTGTCCAATCACCCTACCATGCCTGTTTTTGGAATATGGGAGGAAACTGGAGTATCCGGAGGAAACCCACACAGGCCCGGGTAGAACATGCAAACTCCACACAGGTGGACGTGACCTAGATTTGAACCCAGGACCCCAGCGCTGTGAGGCCGACGCGCTAACCACTCGTTCCTCCAGGCCGCCGAATTAGTTATGTAAAAGCGTAAATTCCACAGATGTTCTTTTTCCAAAGCAAAAAATAGCTAAGAACCTACATATAGCTACACATCATTTTAAAGCAATGAAAGAATACATGTGATTATAAGAAATATTTCTCTTCTGGTCCCATCATGGAAACTTTGAATAACACGGAACCTTTAGCAGCACAGAATTTCCTGATGCATTAGTTAAACTAACTTTACAGAAATAGAGAAATCTAATGAAATTAGCTCATTAATTTTTTTTTTTAAAAGGTACATCAATATATGAGAGGAAAGGTTGGGGACCACCAAAAGAACAGAATTTATTTAGCAAGGGTTAATTGGGGTTTTATGCCTCTCAAATGACCATTTATAGAAGAAAAATCTGTACTTTGCCTTTTTAATTTATTTTTTTGTTATTCAAATGTCTAAAATGGCATTAAAGGAATAGTTTTTATATTTTTGTATTGAAATGCCTTGAAATGCTGATTAAAATCCTATCTACCATAAAATCCTTCCAAGTAAAACAAAAAAGCTTGTTGTTATTATATTCCTATGCAATTACATTGTGATTAATTCATTACAAAGCCTCTAATTAATTAAAAAACAAATTCAACTAAAGACAGATTGATGAAAAGTCCAATGATTGGACGTCTGTCATCGTCAATGTTGCTGAAAGAGTTCAAATGCTTCCCGGCCCCATCTATTAATATTCATACCTTCCTCTTTCTATCTCTCTTTTGACCTGCAGGCTGTGGAAAACTCACTGGTGTCAGTAATCCCATCACGGTCCGCGCTTCGGGGTCCAGGTTTGGCTCCTGGATGACAGATACAATGATCCCCAGCTCCGACAACCGAGTAAGTATCTAAATCCCCGGGTAAATATTGAAGTGGACTCAAAATTTAAAAGGCAAAGGGAGGGAAGGTGTAAAATGGAGATCCCTTAATCTTACATTAGGAATTTCCAAGTAAGAAATTAACGCAAATTTAAGTTGGCCTTTTCTATCTTATGAACATAAATTCAAGGAAATTAGTGGGACTTCAGGAGAAAAGTGCTGAAGTTTGACCTTAACTTCTGTTGGAAATGTATCCGAAATATTTCTCTGCAACCCAATGATCACTAATGGATCCATTTACCTCCTCCCTTTGCTCCTTTGTCCCTGCGGCCCAAGCTAATAAATCATGCCATCATCATCAATGGCTGAACAAATGAGTTGTTTGCCCTCGAGTTTTCAAAATGGCTAAGGTAATTAGCGTGCGTGCCCCTGGACATGTTGATATAGAAAACAGTCATTCAGTCAGTTTATGGATGATGGAGGGAAGGATGAGCTTGAATTTCATTTTCATTCATTCATTTTCTGAAGCGCTTATCCTCTCAAGGATTGCGGGGGGCTGGAGTCTATCCCAGCTGACTTTGGGCACGAGGCGGCGGACACACTAAATTGGTGGCCAGCCGATTGCAGGGCACGAGGAGACAGACAACCATTCACCCTCACACTCATACCTGGGGGTAATTTAGACAGTGGCGGGCCGTCAGGGCTTTCAAGGCCTTCTCTGCTGGCCTAATAAATATCTGAATCATATATTATATTTTGTCCATGAATACTTATTAAATAATTCCAAATTGTCTGTTAGCTTCCTTTCATTGCTTTTCCCCCTGGTTGCACTGCTTCCAGATGTGTGTTTTCATATTGAAGCATTTAACCCAGGGGTAGGGAACCTATGGCTCGGGAGCCATTTGTGGCTCTTTTGATGGGTGTATATGGCTCTCCGCTAACCTGTGGTAAAATATGGGAACCACTGGTGAGAGACCTAAGTCCCGAACACACCAATGGGAGCGTCACGCCGGCAATGTGGCGCCGACACGATCTCTAGCACCTTTTTAATCCTAATTTTTCTTCATTAGACTCTTCTGCATGCACACTCTGATTGATACTCATTGATTAGCAACAGTGAAAAAATGTACTCAAAAGAATTCAGAGACTTTTTTTTACTTCCAAAGTGGTGAAATGATTAATAAATTGCACACATTTCATGTATTTTTACTTTTAAATTCTTAGTATGGCTCTCAAGGAATAATGTTTGAAAATATGAATTGTTTATGGCTCTCTTCGTCAAAAAGGTTCCCGACCCCTGATTTAACCAATCACATTTCAGCCATTATTTGATGCCAGGGTCAGAAATCTGCCTAAAAACCTTCACAATCAGTTCTGCGGGCTCTGCTGCATTAAACAAGCGTCGATAAGACTGTTGCTTTAACCAATCAGATTTCGAGTTGGCAACACCACAATGTATTGTTGCAGGCATAGGGATACGTCATTGCCTTGTCACAGGCGTAGGGATACGTCATCGCTTTCACCAATTATGATTGGCTAGTGATTAGCCAGAGCTACTAAACTGTATCTGGAGCTAGCTGCACATGCAAATATATTGTTGTGTTGATTTAAAGCCATTTTCAAGACGGCCTATGCCAGAAATACGACAGGACAGGCTCGACTTTCAGCATTAGGTTCGATGGCGATAGAAAAGAAGGAAGAAACAAAGGAGGATGGATATTGTGTACAGTTAAAAAGGATTTTTGGTGAGTAAAATATGGCTATATTCCTAAATAATATTTCAATTTTAGGCCCAGTTCTGATATCTGAAAAGCTCCAGTGTTTGTTTTTAATCACTAAATGCTGCTAGGAAGTGGATTTTACCCCATTTTAGTGCAATTTTGGCCCTTTCGCGTATGGACGTATATGGACACATATGGACGCATATGGACGCGTCAACGTTTATCGCTGTCTTTTTCCCGGGGAAATCACTCCCAGGGCCCGGTTGTAATGTCTGAAAAGCTCCAGTATTTGTATTTAATCAATAATGGCTGCTATGAAGTGGATTTTATCCCATTTTAGTGCATTTTTTGCCGTTTCGCGTATGGATGTATATGGACGTATCGAAGTTCATCGCTGTCTTTTTCCCGGGGAAATGATACTCCGGGCCCGGTTCTGATGTCTAAAAAGCTCCAGTATTTGTATTTAATCATTAAATGCTTCTAGGAAGTGGATTTTACCCCATTTTTGTGCATTGATTTATTGATTATTTTTTATGTGTCGCAGCTGTAGCTGCAGTCAAGGTTTTGTAGCCATAAAATAGTTTTTGAGGGTTGGATTGATTCGTTGAAGGCGCTATGAGAAAATGCACGGACCGCCACTGCATCCTAATATAGCATCAAATGGTCAAAATCTTGTGATTTCAAAGTAAGTTTAGTGTAAGTGTGAATGGCTATTTGTCTATAGCTGTTCAGATATGACGTTTGGTAATGTACCGGTTAACGCAATTTGCAGGATCAGATGACATTGGCATGAGCCGGAGGTTTTTTTTGGCTCGTGGCCTAGTCATGTTATTGGCTCACATAATGGCTAAAATAGGAGGTAATCTACTACTACAGAGATTAACATAGCTATTTCGTGACTACACTAAATGTATCTATTTTTTCTTGACCGTGAAACGAAATAACATTTGACAAGCAGTAACCATGAACCAAGAATCAACTAAAATAACACCCTTTGTTCACCAACTCTGTAGTTTAACTGGTGAATGGGATGGCGCAAGACTCTGAGCACAGGCAGTGCATGGGTTGATAGCATATTTTCTTATAATTCATTTTTTCATTTGTAAATAATTGGGATTGAGAATGTGTCATCTTTCATTTTGCTTTCTTACAAATGAATGGAGGGTGGCCGCCGGCCGAGTGGCTAGTGCGTCAACCTCACAGTTCTAGAGTCAAGGGTTCGATCTGAGGTCGGTCCTCACTGTGTGGAGTTTTCATGTTCTCCCCAGACTGGCGTCGGTTTTCTCCAGGTACTCTGGTTTTCTCCCACATCCCAAAATAATGCTGGTTGAACACTCTAGATTGCCCCTAGGTATGAGTGTGAGCGTAAATGATTGGCTGCCCACCAATTCAGGGTGTCCCACGCTTGGTGCTCATAGATAGCTGGGATAGGCCCCTTCCCCCCACCTTTTCAGGTTTATTGGTTCAGAAAATAAATGAACATGAATTAATGAACAAATGAATGGGTCCGATTGGTGCAGTATATTATCTTAAATTCTTCAGTGGAATAAAAAAAAAGGCATTAACGGGCATGATGTTACACAGCTCATGTATAATTGAATTAAATGTTTTTATTGTAATTATACAAGTATAATGATATTGTAAAGCTTTCCCCATGTAGTGCAGAAATAACAACAACAAACAATCAGACAAATAAATAATCAATAAATGAGAAACAAATAAATGAGTAGTCCAAGTGAGATCATCAGAGCGGAGCGGCCTTGTTTCATTTGAAGTCCAGGATGATTTCCATGGTTTTGGAGACGTTCAGCGCCAAGTTGTTGAGAGTAAACCACTCGCTGAGTCTATGGACTCAACAACAGACAAACATATAGATAATCAATTTTTAGTAATGATAAATAAATAATCAATAAATAGTAATAGAAAAATAAGTGGTCAACATAATAAATAAGTAGTATAAGTACTTGTCAACATGGGTAAGTGGTACAAAGTGACTAAAGTGGCAAGCAATAAGTCTTAATTAAGTCCTAGGTGCAGAACTCGAGTTGAGCATGGTAACAGCTCTTGGGAAGAAACTGTCCTTCAGTCTGTTTGTCTTGGCTGTTATGTCTCTGTAGCGCCTTCCAGAGGGCAGCAGGTTTAAGGGGTGGAAGCCAGGATGCCTATTGTCTTTTATGATCCTCCCTGCCCTTCTAAGGCAGTGGGATTTGTAGATGCTGGACAGGCTAGGTAGGGGGTAGTTGATGTTCTTTTGGGCTCCGTTGATCACCCTCATATGTATATTCTTCAAAAATGTCCATCTATTCATTTTCCTGTCCTTTATGGTTTCTCTAACATTCTGTGCAATAATTCCTTTACCCTAAGGCACGTTAACCCTTTCCACAACTTTGGTCAGGTTTTTGTGTCCCTTGAACTTGTCTTGAGCTCAAGGTTCCAGAATTTGAGCAGGACACGTCCTCTGCTGACCCTCTCTCCTCATGCACCGCTAGGAGCAAAACATGAATCGATCTGTGTTGGCACATAAAACAGAAGACATCACCACACTTTGCAGTCAGTCACTTTTGTCCTCCCCCATTCACACTTAGAGAAAATCAATCAATTTAGCAACTCCATTGTCGTCCTGAAGCACTCTCAGCAGCATTTGCTGTGCTCACTGCTTTGTCTTTAATACTTCAGTTAAGACAAAGTTCATCTTTAATTGATTTAATTAAATGGCACTCGCTGCGTAGATGTTTATTTTATGCTTAACACAGTAAGGAAGGCTTTGCTGAGAAAGCTCTCTTTTCCCCCTGCTATTGCGCCTCCCCAGGTGCAACCTTAGGCACTTTGCGAGTCATAAGTGTGCCAATGGGAGAGAGCGGGAGGAGTCAAGTGCAGGAGTAGGATTGTGGGAAGGGGAAATGATGGAGCAGTAAGCATCCTCACCGTCCTTAGATGATATCCTATGTTAGGAGCAGCCTGCTATTGTTTTTCCCGACTCTCGTTTGTCCCTCCTGCCTTGCCGTTGTGTTCGCGAAGCTGCGCGTGATTCGAAATTAGTCCCTGATTTGTCTATTTAAACCCTACTGAGTTTAATGTCATTGTCGGATCGTCTGCCTAAATTCCCTTAACATGCATCCACTTTACCTTGTTCCTCAATTCCACGTATTTTCCCTAGTCCGGTTTGGTTTCATGTTTCGTTTCCCAAGTCCTTGTTAATTTGTAAGGTCCCTCTTAAGTTATTAAAGTTTTGGTTTTGAGCACAATTTGACTCGTCCTCACCTCCCTCCCCGCGATTGGGTCCTAATCCCTCCTACCTCGCCTCGACGTCTCCCCTGACGTAACATCCTAGAGCATTTGTAAGGTTAGGAATCTAAGTTGCATCCCCATCTCTTGAAATTTGATGTCTGTTTCAACAAAATTCTGCTCCCCAAGTCTTTAGGACTAGAACTGGTTTGGTGTGTTTTCCAAGAACAAAATTAGGTAGATGCAGCATTACGTTTATTAAGCTCTTCACCTCTAATCAAATGACCTGAAGATCTGGGGTGCCCTTAAACAATTAGCTCCTTTAAATCAGGGCTAAAAACACTATTGTTTACCACAATATATTCATAACTGCCCTTATTGTTCCAATACCCATAGGGCATGTAAATCAGGGATAAAAACATTATTGTTTACCACAATATATTCATAACTGCCCTTATTGTTCCAATACCCAATGGTATGACTTGCTTTTGATTGCCTTTGAATATATGTTATTTGCGTTATAATTTCCATTCCTTTTTTGTGTCTTGACTAGTTTTTATCTGGCAAAGCATTTTGCATGTCCTTGTGTTGAATTGCGCTATACTAATAAGTTTTCCTTTTAAAACTGTCCTGTTCAGTTGGTTAGACATTAAGAATGGGAATCTGAGTGTTCTTATAGGCTGAACAGTTTTAATGTGCCACATAGGAGTTTGATGTAGGAGACAAGAAGGTTTTTATGGGTACAGCAAGAAAGGAAGCACAGGTAAAAGAAAATAACAAAAAACAAATTATATTAGATTGTGATATATTCATTCACTCATTCATTTATTTTGAGAACCGCTTATCCTCGCTAGGTTGGCAGGGGGTGCTGGAGCTCAGATAACTAGACGGAGGACACCCTGAATCGGTGGGCAGTCAATCACAGGGCACAAGGCGACGGGCAACCATTCACGTTCATGCTTAGGGGCAATTTAGAGTGCTCAACCAGCCTACTCTACACCTATAAGGAAGAAGTTGAAATCATACTCTACATTCTACTTGATTGCTAATTCTGCCACTGATAATCTAACTTACCTGAATTTGTGAAGTTTCACCTTGCCGCGTGTGAACCCACTCTGACATGTGTTAGTCACACAGAAAAATAAAACTGCTGTGCAAGGGTCTTGCAGAGGGCCCAGAACCGCCCCCAGCAACAGAGGGGGGAGCGAGCGCAGCACAGGCTTGCCTTGTTTCATTGTGAACTGATTGCAGACTGTCAGAGGCCATGTAACTGTAATGGACTGGTCACCTTCCAGTCACATTAACTCATTGGTTGCCACTTCAAATGGAGGCAAGTGATGAACTCATTTTTTTTCACAGTAGAAGAATAATTAAATGCCACATGATTGGCACATCATCGTCAATGAAATTGAAAGGCTTAAACATCGAGGCAAAGTTGAGCATAGCTTGTTATTGGAAGTGGAGGGCCCAGATTAACTTATCATCACTACTTTCCTTGCCCTAGGTTTGGTCCATGGACGGCTATTTCAAGGGTCGTCGCGTCCAGGAGTACCGCACCATGAGCGACTTCATGAAAGGTCAAAACTTTGTGCAGCACCTGCTCCCACACCCCTGGGCTGGCACCGGCCATGTAGTTTACAATGGCTCGCTGTACTACAACAAGTACCAGAGCAATATCATTATCAAGTACCATTTCCGGTCCCGGAGCGTCCTTGTGCAGCGTAGCTTGAGCGGTGCCGGCTACAACAACACCTTTCCCTACTCCTGGGGGGGCTCCTCCGACATCGACTTGATGGCCGACGAGAAGGGCCTGTGGGCGGTTTACACCACCATCCCCAAAGCCGGGAATATTGTCATCGGTCGCCTGGAGCCGCAGACTCTGGAGGTGCTGCAGACGTGGGACACCGGCTTCCCCAAACGCAGCGCCGGAGAGTCCTTCATGATCTGTAGCACGCTCTACGTCACCAACTCTCACCTCGCCGGTGCCAAGATCTACTTTGCTTACTACACCAACACATCCACCTACGAGTACACGGACATCCCCTTTCACAATCAATACTCGCACATCTCCATGATGGACTACAACCCCAGGGAGAGGGTCCTCTACACCTGGAACAATGGGCATCAAGTGCTCTACAATGTCACACTGTTCCAGGTCATTAAGACTTCTGGTGATTAAGCAGCCTGATTTACGTAAAGTGGACACAACTAATACCGCGTACAACATTTCGGGAGAGAAAATAGGAGTAAGTTTAAGTTGGGTGTGCAGGTGACAGGATTCGAAGTCTGAACAGGTACAGTAGAGGCTTGTATTTTTTATCATATGTTCATAGTGTGCAAGTATTCACATTGTGAAACACAC
This sequence comes from Stigmatopora argus, assembly GCF_051989625.1. Classification (NCBI taxonomy): domain Eukaryota; kingdom Metazoa; phylum Chordata; class Actinopteri; order Syngnathiformes; family Syngnathidae; genus Stigmatopora; species Stigmatopora argus. Next base: position 3,816,098 of record NC_135400.1, read on the forward strand.
AGCAAGGTCAGTAGTGAAAAGAAAGACAGCATTTTTGTTTTGTTTTCTTCCTGTGATGAGTAAGCATGGCCCATTTTAATTGTGATGAGAAATAAATATCAGTCTTTAACATTTGACCATGTGATTCTTTTTATGCTAATTCAATAGGTCAGGGCGTTTAATAATAATAATCGGACATAGGCCCTGTCGTCATCATCAACAACAAAGAGCCTACTTGTCATCACACCCAGAAACTGCGTATGACGAAATTGGTGGTGCTTCTCCATAAGATGCGTTTACTCGGCAAAAGACCTAAATAAGTGATAGTTACGGACTTGTAATTTGGCATTCTGCTGTTATGATGATGAATTAACACGTAATTGGGATTGGAATCCTGTTTCTGAATATAACCATTCCCATTTAAAATGACCTATGAATGGAGCACACACATCCAAATAGGACAAGCAGCGATATTTAAATAAAATATACATATTACAGTACAAACACCAACACTTTATGGCGCAAGTGATTTTTAGTAATTAAAAAAATCTTAAACCCATATAGACCTGGTGCGTACACTTGATTATTGATTCTTTAGTCAATTATAGGATACTGTGCGACAAATCCGATTCAAGGGCCTTCGATTTTCTTTGAATTAATACAAAATTATGAACACATTAAACACAATCAGCTCCAATTTAGATAAAGCAATAAAAAATGCAGATAAGTTTTGATGTGTTTGACAATTTCTTTGAAGAAATATCAGATTTCCATACTTGGAAAAAAATGAACAAAATTAAAATCATTTGCATGTTTTGTTTCAACTGTGTTTAACAAATCAATGTCTTGATCTACATCAATTAATACAATGCAACCGTAGTGTGAATGACATGCAGAATTTAGTTTTCTAAGAAATCATATGTATAAATTTCAAAAATACACAGCTGCCATTTACAAATTGATATAGAGTACTTAGTTCCATTCAATCTTTTATATTATTATAATATCCTCACTGACACTAGCAAGATACTATGCAATAAAAACTGCCAATGCAAACAAAAGTGTCATTGAAAAACAACAATAACCTTGAATTTCAACAATAATTATTTACGTGCTAGGTGGAGGCTATCTGAAGCTTTCATATCAACTTTACACGAGGTCTTAGATACATGCATTCATTCATCGTAAAGGTTGTGGGGTTGAGGAAGCCTATCCAAGCTGACTTCTGGTGAAAGGCTGACTACACCCTGGACTGGTCGCCCTTAGGGCACATAGAGAGACAGAGGGCCATTCACATTTACAATCATGCCAGCAGCAGCGGGAATCGAGCCCAGAGCTGCCCACACCAAAGTCAGGTGAGTGAACCACTACATCGTCTTAGATACATAATGCAAAAAATATAGTTTGCTATCATTTCAATGCAACAGACACACACCAAGGAGAACAGCATTAAGTTTTCTAAAATAGTTGCAGAAGTTTCACAAATTTATCTACATATGTCTTTTGTGCATTTGGACTCACTGCTGCGTCGATCCAAACTGGTTAGTCTGCTTTCCGTCTTGGTAGGCCACAAATAAGTCTTTATGAGCATTAAGGATTAAAAACTGAACTCACAGGATGCATTACTATCAAGTAAAACAACTGTTTTTTTCATTCATTCATTTATCTTCCATACCGCCCATTTTCAAAAGGGATAGGTCTGTGTCTGTGCTTGCTACTGTCTTGCTCGTGCAACCAAGGAAATTTCCCGAATATGGGATTAAATAAAGTTATAATCTAATCTATGGAAAATGAATGAATAAATGCTGATGACTGTAGTGGCAATTAGGGTGGCAAGCCAGTCTGTATGGTGGCAAATGCCCCCCCCTGTTGGATGCGCCTTCTATGTACCCATAAACTGTGTACTACATCACATTTTGGGGCATGTAGGACACAAGATTAGCTCTTTCAGTGCCATTGATAATGATTACTAATAATTACTATATTTTTTACCCTATTACTGGCCTGTGACTACGTAGGGTGTAATCTGCCTTTGGCCTGAAGTCAGCTGGGATTGACTCCAGCAACCTTTCCAAGTATGCACGGAACATATGATTAATGAATGTATTCTTTATTTTACATTAGCTACCTTTTCCTTTGAGTAGATTTTAATACCAGTAGATTTACTTGAGTCAAATGTCATCAACGTACTTTTACTTGAGTAGATAGTTTGGGGATTTTTGGTGATGTAGTATGGATGACAACGCCCGGGAATGTGAAGAGTAAAGTATCATTTGAGTTCTGTTCAGTAACCGTCACATAAACCCTTCCGCTTCCATATTTCCCAAGTGAAATCTGGTGCTAAGAACTTGTTGCCATGAGATCGTTCACAGTTTTGTTTTGTCTGTCAGCTCCAGTCAAATAAATGTCATGTCAACTACTTCTACACAAAAAGATAACCCATAATTAGGAAACACTGCAGCTGTTTCGCTGCACGTCAGCTATCCTTGTCAGTATCAGAGATAAAGCAACATTGTTTTTCTATAGCCCATCTCTTGCAATGACATCATTTTCACCCGATCAATTATTTATAAGGTGTGTTGAGAAGTCCATCTCCCAGCTTAACCATAGCAATCAAATTCATAGTGGATGGTTGGTCTTTCCTTGTAAGTCTTGAAAAGCATGAATCTGAGGAGATTTTACTATATAAACTGGAGGTCATATCATCATAACACAAGTGGGTGAGAGAGAATGCCCAACACAAAAGCATTTTGGACTACATTAATATTGAATAACGCGTGCATTTTAAATTGTAGCATCGCACTTTTGGCAATGCCATGGTTAATAACCGTGTTTTGTTTTGTTTCGGGTAAATGTCACTGTTAACAACTATTTATTGGCTGCCCATGATTCTTCACCTGGTCGAAGCATTCATGGTTGCAGGGGGTGCAAGAAACCACAGGCAGCAGGCATAGTACACCCTGAATTGTTTGCAAGCCAATGATGGGGGAAAAACATTGAAACAGACAACCACTCACCCTCACATCACACCGGCACCGAGTGGGAATCAAACCCAGACTGCCTGCACCAAAGTCAGGCCGAAAAACCTCTGCACCTTTGGGTGGCCTGGTCAAAGCAGTCTTCACTAAAATGTTCTGATCAAAGTAACAGAATACTTAATGGAATGTTCATCACTTGGTCAAACAAAGTAAAATAGAGCCTCATATCGGCAGTGTTTGTGTTGGGGCAATTTTCTACACAAGACGTATTAACTGTAATATTATTGAAGTTCTTGCTAAAAAAAATAAAAATAAAAAAATAAAATAAAATGCTTACCACCACAGTAATGATACTATGAAGTACACTAAATAATCCTAAATAACAATAATGAACGGAAGAGGAATTATTGTGCGAAGACACCATGCACCAGGGACGTCATTCAGCAACAAACTAGTTTTCTAACCGTGATATGGGAAAAATAGTTTTTTTCTGTGCTTTTTTTTTTATTTTATTTTTGTACAAAGAACAGGAGTATGGGTTGTGGCTCAATAAGTCAAATCTATTGATTTCAGTAATCTCGTGGGAACTTTTACTTCTTTGTGGTATCAACTCCTCTGCTTCTTTCTAATCATGTTTTTACACTTTGGAGCTATAAATACATACGTGGGCAGAAAAGAATGCACGTTTTTTATTTTACAACACAATAGAGGATAATGAAGTTGGAATGGAATATGTTTCTCAGAGTTGACATGTTTAACCCTTTAATACATGTGTTACATTACACATACTCAGGCAGTTAGCGCCTCAGCCTCACATTTCTGGGGTCATGGGTTTGATCTCAGGTCAGTCCTCATTGTATGGAGTTTGCATTTCTCCTTGGGCTTGCGTGGGCCTCACATTTCTGGGGTCCTGGGTTCAAATCCAGCGTCGGTCCACCTGTGTGGAGTTTGCATGTTGTCCCCAGGACTGTGTGGGTTTCCTCCGGGTACTCCGTTTCCTCCCACATCCCAAAAACATGCAGCGAAGGCTGGTTGAACACTTTAAATTGCCCCCAGGTATGAGTGTGAGCGTGAATGGTTTCCCGTCTCCTTGTGTCCTTCGATTGGCTGGACGCCAATTCAGGGTGTCCCCCGTCTGGTGCACGTATCTGGGATAAGCTCCAGGACCACTCGCGACCGTGGTGAGGATAAGCCGTTCAAAAAAATTAATAAATGAATGAATACACCTACTCCTTCTCTGACATTGATGGTAATAGGGGTCTAATCCTTTTTGACTGGGAGACCTGTCAGCAGTCTCCTCTGAACCTTCTTCACTTCATGGCTTCACTACATCGAGAATTTGTTTCTGAAGTATAAAAAAAAATCATAAAAATGTCAAAATCCACGCTGAAACTTGCAAGCAGAAGCCACTTACTTCCCAGTCTTACGCTTGCCACTAAGAAAATGGCAAAAGACAGAGGACTGTCACTCATCTCGGCACCAAGAAAATAAAATGGCGGACAGTAGGCGGTGGCCGTCATTTTTATCCAAAAATAGTGCTTTCTGAGCAGCCTTGAGCCTCTGCGATTTTCATCAGAAATGCCCCATCGGCCTTGTCCGAAAATAGAGAACTTTAGGCGGCGAGGATGCCTAGATTCCACAGCGGAGGAATGTGGATTTTCCCTAGACACGTTTCAAAGCTCCCGGCGACGTTACGGCAGACACCATCGGTCTTGTCCAAAAATAGACCACTTTGGGCAGCAAGGCTGGCTGGACACCGTAGCTCAGCAACGTGGATTTTCCCCAGAAATTTTTCACAGTCGGTACGGCGTACGCCATCGGCCCTGTCTGAAAATAGACCACTTGGAAGTTGAGATTCCATTTAAGTGCGGGCAGCGGGCTGACTTTGTTGTACTACCACAAATAGAGCTCCCTGGACACCTAATTGATGGCTGGATGGCGCAAAGAAGCGATGTGGAAGTTCAATTTCCCCCAAACAATGACGGCATTAACAATGAAAAATGTCTTAGTACTTTGAGAAATAGGCTAGAAACTTTCAATATGGCTCACATTTTGAAGCAAAGTGTCAAAGATTGATGACAGCACGATCATAGCCATGGAATATGGCAATCGTCTTGACAGTTTCATGTCCTTGACAAAAGCAGATTGGTCCCAAGGAAGAGACAGCGGTCACAACTCCCCATCAACATCTTCCCTTTGAGCCAAAAACCTTTCGCAAAAGCTCCTCCTGAAAAACTCCCCACAGTGCCTCCTGAAGATTCTATCAATAATCCAAAGCCTCTCCAATCTGACGAAAAAGACTTGGACTAAATCTTCCATTAACCTGTTTTTTTGGATTTATATCAAGCGGAATTTAACTATTTTCAATGTGAGTACACTATTTAAAGCAGGGGTCTCAAACTCAATTTACCTGGGGGCCGCTAGAGGCCGAGTCTGGGTGAGACTGGGCCGCATCAGGATTTCCACAAGAAAAGCACTGATAAAACATTCCAACGTTATCAAATACCTTTATTTTTTAACAAAAAATAATGAATTAAATAAATTAACTTAAAGATGAATAAAAAATAAATCAATCAGTAATATAAAACCAAATAATACTAATGAGCATACAGTAGATATACACTGGCTGGCTAAGTAGAGAAAATGAATTATTTTTATTCCGTTTCAAATGTCTGTATTAACAGCTCTTTAACCTTTAACTTTCTGAACTTGAATGGAACATTGAACATGAAATATTCTGAACACGGCTTCTTTTGCCTACTCCTTGCTGCTAGAGACCTGGCAGCGCTTCTTCTCACATAGTCACATTTGGCTTGAGGGAGGAAGCAGTGGAGACCCTCAGTAGAGCTTGAAGATGTTCATCAGTAAGTCTGGACCTGTACTTGGACTTATTGAAGTTCAAGGTGGAGAAGAGCTTCTCACACAAGTATGTGCTCCCAAAAAGGCACATGGTCCGCTTGAACCTTCGGGAAAGTTCAGGGAAGCTGGGGGTCAACTCTCTCAAAAATTGCCCAAGCTTGTCTGCTTCTCCACTCACCTCCCTGAACTTGGCTTTGAGTGCAGAGTTGCACTGCAGGTCAATGAGCTCCATTTGAAGTTCAGGAGGGGCATCTTGCACATCAAAGGAGAAGGGGTCCGCAAAAATTTGAAATGTGGCTTTGTGTGTCTTGAAGTCTGCAAATCTGTGATCAAATTCCTCCTGTAGCTTCGAAATGGCCTCAACATACTTCTCACCACTGAATGGTGTGCCTGCATCCACGAGAGCCTTGCATGCTGGGAAATGGCAAAGGTTTGTCTGAGAGAGCTGGGCTTTCCATAACACAAGTTTAGTGCAGAATGCTCTCACGTTGTCATAGGCAGCACTGACAAGTTGCCCCTGGCCTTGTAGCTTCTTGTTCAGTACATTAAGCTCATGTGTGATATCAACAAGAAAAGCCAAGTCCATGAGTCCATTTGGGATCACTTAGCACAGGATCAATCAACTCACAAACGGCGTAGCTAGCTTTGACTGCTGCATTACTGTCTTTGGTAGCCTTCTTGAAGAGATCCTGTTGCCTCAGAAGACGTGTTTTAAGACTGGCAACCTGGTTGGCTCTCTCATCTCCCTGGTATTTTTCGTACTCCACAGCATGTCTCGTAGTACAATTACGTTTCAAATTGTATTCCTTGTGCACCGCAACTTTTTCAGTGTAAATGAGACACGTCGGGGTGCCCCTGTGTTCAACAAAGAAATATTGCACTCCCCACTTTTCTTGAAACTGTCTGTGCTCATCACCGACCTTTCTCTTCACCGCAGGCTTTGAAAGAGACATCTCTGGGGCTCTGTAATATGTTTTTCCACTTGGAATGAGTCTCGGGTTGATCTTTCACATTCAGTCTCGCGGGTTTGTGGCGCATGTGCACTTTCGCTCTCCGTTTCAATCGCGGAGATGGCTACAGACACTGACACAGGCTGGATCACGGATCATAGCGCCTCATTCAGTTCTATGCTGAGAGCAGCGGAGGAGTGTGCGCGCCGAGCGGAGTGATCGGCCTCACGGCTTCTCCTCCGCCCAGCTGATTGGAGGAATGAATGAGTGAGTGAGCGAGGCACTGGACAGCCCGGCCGATGTCCCGCCCACCAAAAAAAAAAAAATAATTAAAAAAAAAAAAAATAATAATTAAAAAAAAAAAAAAATTGATCTTTCATATTAAGACGGGGGCCGCAAATTATCGTCCCGCGGGCCGCAGTTGGCCCGCGGGCCGCATGTTTGAGACCCCTGATTTAAAGTATTTACATTGTTTTAATGAATACAGGATATATAGAGTTTAATACATTACAGTCTTTTCATATGCTTATAGCTGTAAAATGTAATAAATACACTTCTTGATACTTATAATTGTGTACCTGTATTTCTGTATGGCGCGAAAACCTTTAATATGGTAGTAATAATAGGGGTGATCCTACTTCGAGGTTTTTTGATTATCGCGGCCATGTCTGGTCTACAATATCCGCGATATTCGAGGGATTAATGTATTGAACTTGCTTTCCTTGGCCTATATATCAACCAGCATTGCAAAATGGAAAGCAAACTGCAGTGTGCCTTATTTCCATATTTGGTCATGACTGCGTGAACTTCCTCAGAGGAAGAAAGAATACACTTCCTCCAACTAAAACGTCATTATATAGACGGACCTGAACCATTTTTAAATATCACAGGCTACACACCTTACATGGTGTTAATATGCAGATCGCAGGGGAAAGGCTGTGATCACAGAATTATACTGATTGCTTTTATTAAAACAAATTCTCCAAAAACAAGCAACGGGAGCTGCTGGGGTAGTCAACGGGTCTTCATTCTGGCGCATATTAATAATCCTGACTCAATTATGCATAGCATGCAGACGGGAGATGAAGGGGACGGCGGAGGTGGCGGGCTCTCCAACTTACCTGCATTGCCTACAATCACATTTCTAAGGGTATGTGTCCCCACCTGACTAATTTCATATGCCTCATCTATACTGTACAGTAACCACATTGGCAAACAGAATTGCCAAAAGTCTTCATAATCTGTATGTAATTCATTGGCTACCAATGAAGGCAGTGAATTCAATTGCTGCCCATTCGCTGCCACTATCCTGGTTCAAATGGACTAAAGGTCTACTAGTGATAAACTTATAAAAAATTACAGCATAAGGAAAATTGAATGCCACATAATTGGACTGCTCGGCCCGTCGGCTTGAGTGGTTAACACGTCAGCCTCACAGTTCTGGGGTCCTGGGTTCAAATCCAGGGCGGTCCACCTGTGTGGAATTTACATGTTCTTCTCGGGCCTGTGTGGGTTTTCTCCAGGTAGTCCGGTTTCCTCCCACATTCCAAAAACATGCATCGTAGGCTGATTGGACACTCTAAATTGCCCCTAGGTATGAATGTGAGTGAATGCTTGTCCATCTCCTCGCGCCCTGCGATTGGCTAGCCATCGATTAAGGGTGTCACCTGCCTCTGGCCTGAAGTCAGCTGGGATCGACTCTATCATCCCCTGAGACCCTAGTGTGGAAAAAGCGGTTCAGAAAACGAATCAATTAATGAATAATTGGACTTCTGTCATTTTCCTGAAAAGGACAACTAGTGCTCCTTTTTTACGCTGATGTACGTACCTGTCGGGCATCTAGGCTTATACAACGAACAGTGAGAAGTTAGATCTCAAAAAGTACATTTTGGGATCATATTGGTGCATTATTTGTTAGGACTCGCTGATATCGATTACGCTATTTTAGTGCGCTATTAGTATCAATACTATTATCATTATCATATTAACACTAACAACACTGAAACTAATGAAATAGATCAACAATCTTCCTCCTGTTTAAATAGATTTAATTTGTTTTCATGAAGGAACAAAATGGCTTCCAGTAACAATGATAGACGTGCAATCAATTTAACCAATTCACCAACGAAACTCATTTGATTCCCATTCATGGTGCTAGATCAGTGGTTCGTAACCTTGTTTCATATCCGCATTCACCGCACCCCACCAGTTTCATATGCACATTCACCGTACCCTTTTTAGTGTAAAAAAAAAAAATTCAAGCTATATAAATTCCTCGCAGCACTGATTGGCCAAGAAATGTCATGTGATCTTCTGCAACCAGTAATGGTCAAGAGGGGCATGTTATCATGAGTAGACATGATGTGTCTTGACCTCCGTGGCAGAGGCTCCACCAAACCCCTAAGACCGACTCACTGAACCCCTAGGGTTTGATCGAACCCAGGTTAAGAACCACTGTGCTAGATGAACAAGATCAGCTCTAAAAATTAACTTTTTACACTAAGCACACTAACTTTGTCATATTATTACTCACAATATATACTTTAAAAAAATAAACAACCTACTACTTCTCTTACTGATATATTTTGTAGTTTAATTAAATCTCGGTTCAAATTAATTTGCAATGGAAGGTTTGACAGCAAATGATCATTCATTGATTTCAAATGTACGTCTACCAGAGATAATTCATTGAAATTCATATTAGAAGGATGATTGGACGCCACACGATTGAGCATCTATATTTGTCAACGGTAGGGAATGAGTTTTTTAAAAAGATGGAATTCAGAGGTTTCAGAGACCCACAGGATTTGTGGCGATGCCCTCAAGGGTTATGTCAGGATGGGGATCTGGCGTCCAATCAAACTGAGCCATATCTTTTGAAATGTCAGCGTGTTCCGAAAGCGCATCTCAGCGGATAAGAGCCAGGTCAGGGGAGTTCACCCAGCTTTCTGTATTGAGGCATCACGTCCAGTCACTTCAATTTCCTTAAGGACACGGCGTTGCAAAGCACAATCACAACATTTCATATCACACTCGGAGCCCTCTTGCCCCCACCCCAAACCGGATAACATCTGAGGTAAATGTGAGTGGGGATTAGGCTCCATCTGATCCCAAGGAAACAGCAGAAGCCGGGGTACTTCTGAGGAATAGAACCAGACAAGCAGGCGGAGGTAGTTTGTTGCATCGTGCTGAAGAGAAAAAAACCCGACCGCTTTCTTCCCCACTTCGGTTAGAAGCTTAGTGAGCATTTTCTCGGGAGAGAATGTTAAATGCAATGTCCTTTATAAGTAAAACTTAATAAATTGTTTGATTGGGTGAAAATAAAAGACTGTTGTTAAGATGCCGGTTAAATTTGCAAGACTAAAAAAAATATATTTCAAAGGGAGAAAAAAGCTTGGCGGGGGCCCCGTGGCGCGAACGGTTAGCGCGTCGGCCTCGTAGCCCTGCGATTGGCTGACCGCCAATTCAAGGTGTCCCCCGCCTCTGGCCCGAAGTCAGCTGGGATAGGCTCCAGCACCCCTCACGACCCTAATGAGGATAAAGCAGTTCAGAAAATGAGATGAGTTGAGTTAAAAGCTGGGCCTCTTATCGCTGAGACGCTGTAGGTGTCTCCCTGGTGGCTGTCAAAATCATACTCCCAGCACTTCCTAGCATGATGCTATATCAATTAGCAAATGTTCTCTGTCAAAGCAAATGTGCATGTTTGAACCATCTGAGCACGAATACAATTCTGAAAGGATCACAGCTTTTTTTCTGAGTGTTTTTCTCAGTCAACTGTGGAATATTATACTTTTTTTAAATTGAATAAAAGTGTTTAAATTATAAATACGCATTAGTCTAGTATAGGGGTGGCCAACTCCGGTCCTCGATAGCCTCTATCCTGTCTGTTTTCCATGTCTCCCTCCACCAACACATCTGAATCGAATAATTGGGATCGGTATGAAGCTTCTGGACACCTTGCTGATGAGTTGATCATTTGATTTAGGTGTGGTAGAGGAGGAGATATGGAAAACAGACATAGGGGCTATCTAGGACCGGAGTTGGCCACTGCTGGTCTAGAATACCATAGCAGTCTTGAAAAAAAACACTGGAATAATTATCAGACAGTAAATTTAATCAAAATTTAGACAAACAGCCAGCCGATACCGCTGTCCTGGCTTTCCTGTTAAGCTCTTTTTTATATGGTTGTTCTGTCCTACACAGTGATGAAGATTGATCACACATCATTGTCTATACATCTCGCATCTCACATTTTAAACTACGAAGTTTGATCTTTAGTATAATGTATAAAACGGTGAATAAAATCCACACATAATTAACAGGGCGGCTCGGCGGCTTGAGTGGCTAGTGTGTCGGCTTCACAGCTCTGGGGTCCTGGGTTCAAATCAAGGTCGGTCCACCTGTGTGGAGTTTGCATGTTGGTCTGCGTTGGTTTTCTCCGGCTACTCCGGTTTCCTCCCACATTCCAAAGACATGCATGGTTTTCTGATTGGACACTAAAATTGCACGCCGCGGGCGGCTGCTCCCGCAGCCGCGGCACGAGCCCAGCCCCGCTTCACACCACAGCCCGACCGACCCAGCCCCTAGAGCCAATCCTTGTCCCGAAGTTACGCATATGACTTGCCGACTTCCCTTACCCGCCTTGCTCTAACATGCCAGAGGCTGTTCACCTTGGAGACCCCTACGGCCTGGTGCGAGATTTACATAATCTAATCCGGATTTTCAAGGGCCGACGGGAGCTCACCGGATGCCGCCGGAACCGTGACACTTTCCCAGGGACAGGCCCCTCTCTCGGGGCAAACTCGTTCCAGGGCGGTCCTGCCGTTCACCAAGAAAAGAGAACTCTCCCCGGGGCACCCGCCGGCTTCTCCAGGATCGCTTGCGTTGCCGCACTGGGCGCCGGGCCCAACACCGCCAGCGCCGCACGCCCGACGCACCCGCAGGCCCACGCGAGCAGGGGCCGGGGAATGGGAGCGCCGATGCCCCTCTCCGCCCGTCCAGGTTCGGGGAGCTGAACCCGACTCCAGGGGCAACGTAGGTCATCGCCCCCGCTCTTCCGAATGGCGTTTGCCCATCCCTTAGGACCGACTGACCCATGTTCAACTGCTGTTCATATGGAGCCCTTCTCACCTTAAAAGCTCTCGTTTGAATATTTGCTACTACCAGCAAGATCTGCACCCGCAACGGCTCCACCCGGGCCTGCGCAGTGGCAGCCTTCCTACTCGGCAGGGCCTGAGGTACGCCGGTCGCTGTTTGAGATGCTAACACCGGTGGGCGGCCGAGTCTCTCAGCTGACGCCCAAAGAGCTGCTGACGCCACCGTTCGTTGCCCCGCCAGCCGGGTGTTGCCCCACCGCCAGACGCTCCAGCGCCATCCATTTTCAGGGCTCGATGATTCGGCAGGTGAGTTGTTACATGCTCCTTGGCGGGTTCCGACTTCCATGACCACAGTCCTGCCGTCTATTTTGACCAACACCTTTCCTGGGGTCTGATGAGCGTCAGCCTTAACCCAGCGTTCGGTTCATCCCGCAGCGCCAGTTCTGCTTACCAAAAGTGGTGCCCTCCAAGCGAGCATTGACACTCACACAGCACTGTGTTTATTAAACTTGACTAGTTATTTGTCACATTTTGAGCTCTGTTTCCATTATTGAGTCTCATGGACCATTGAACGAACATGCGAGTGAACATCTTTTTTTTTCACTCTTCAGTGCCCAGGGGACTAAGCTGAAGAGACAGGAAGAACACCTCAATGCTCTCAGTCAGGCAGTCGAACAACCTTCCCAATAACAGCACTGTGGGAACGAGTGTGGCTCATCAGATTCAGCAGGTGGGCAAAAATCTACAGTTGTTGCTGAGTCATCATGCGTCAGCAGCAGTAACATATTGTGGCCTGTCTGTTAGGAATTCGATGATCCATGCAGCCAGGCTCTACTCTTCCAGTTTTCCCCTCAGTAGTACAGGCTGAATGGTGTTAGAGGCATTCGGAGGTAAAAAAAAAAATACATGACTCTCACCGTGATTCCCGTGATCTCTAGGTGCGTCAGCAGCAGCAGTAACATATTGTGACCTGTCTGTGAGGAAGCCGATGATCAAATGCAGCCAGGTCATGCTTCCCATGATCTCTAGGTGTGAAAGAGACCAGTGCATTAGGTAGATGGTTGCATCTTCTACACCAATGCCTGGACGATAGGCAAACTGCAAAGGGTCAAGCTCTGTATTCACCATGGGGCTGAGGTGGTTCAGGATAATTCTCTCCATTGTCTTGATCAGATGAGAGGTTAATGCTACTGGTCTGAAGTGGTTGGGCTCCTTGGGGTTCACAGTCTTCGGAACTGGAAGTTCCCACAAGTTTTCTGCAGGCTGAAACTGAGATTGAAAATTTAAAAAATCACTCTTCAAAGCTGATCCGCACAGTCCCTCCGTCGGTTGTGTGGAACTGAGACCTTCAGAACTGGTAGCCTCTTGGGTCCCAGCAGAACTCATCCGACCCCCCCCCCTTTGGTGTAATGACTCATTGATTTCACCTGTTGTCACCTTCCCTTTGTGTCTCAGCCTACATGGTGCCTTGTGTATCACTCACCTGTTCTCAATGTCTCGTTAACCCATGTCTGTGTGTTTAAGTCCTTTTTGTTTGTTCATTTCTTGTTGTGTCCTTGTTTATGTCACTTTTAGGTGTGTCCCAAGTATTTTTGTAATTTTGGACTCCCTGCTTTTGTTTGCACTTTGCGCTTTTGGTCTCTTTAATTAAAACACTTTGAGTATACCATTGCCCCAGCCATCCTATTTCCCTGCGTTTGGGTCCATCCTGTTTTCACATCTGCATGCTGGCACTACGTCAGAATTTAATGTATTTAGAAGAAAATTATCAAACTGAGTCGACAGACTCTTAAATTCATGGCTTATCATTAGTGATGGGTCCAGCGACATAGATGCGCCAAGCTCCCAGGAAAAACCCCGTGTCGGTGCGTGTCCCACTTTAAAATAGTCACGTGACCAATGCTGATCTATGTCCACACAACAGTAGCGCGCCAAACTGTGTTTATAAGGAAGATCATCCGTCAATAGGATGCAGGCGCAAAACGAGCATCGAATTATTGACGCCGCGACCCTAATGAGAATAAAGCGGTTCAGAAAATAGAAAATGAGATGAGAGGCCATCAAATCAGTGTCACTTCAATCTGTCAACTGTGTTTCCTGCTGGGATTTTTTAAGTCCACTAGGTATCAGTATTCAGCAACACAGTGCCATTGCAGTGTGTCACTGTGTCGAAACAATACGTGATGCCTCGTCTGCCCATCATTACCTATCATTAAGGGCACCAATTCATTTTGAGTGGCATGGTCCCAGTTAAAACATATTTGGATGTCTAGCGCTGTTAACAGCACTACAATCTAAGTATTATCAGCCAGCAGCCCAAGCCAAATGGATTGGCTATTGATCGATGCTCTTATTTTTGTGCTGAAAGATTTGGTGAGAAAAGTGACAAAATATAGGCAAGACAGTATTGAAGCTTCCATGGTCAATTCTCTTTCTGAGCAAGGGAAGAGACAATTCTCTCGTCCTCTGACAGTTTTAAACCCTTTCTCCTTACAAAGGAACATGGCTAGTTTGAAATCAAATACTATTGGGTTTTAACTTAGACATTTGTTAAGGTAAATATCGGAAGATATTGGATTGGATTGGAGCTTTATTTCATCCCGTATTCTGGAAATTTCCGTGGTTGCAATAGCAAGACAGTAGCAAGCACAGACCAAGCCACGCGACTGAGTGGGGTCGATTCACAAAGGTCGCAAAACAACAAAGCAAAAAGCACAAAATAAAAGGCAAAGCATTTGGTAAGCATTTAGAAATATTAAAATGCAATTAAAAAAGATAGAAAAGCAGCAAAAACGTGCAAAGGGGACGGAGCTACCGCTACCGGCTGCCACTTGAGTGGCGCCATCTTGGTTGCAGTAGCAAAAACGGATACAGACACAAGAAAAAGACATTGTAGCCACACAAAGGAAGTGTTCCACAGGGTGGGGAACTTCTGCAGACTGAGACTGAGGTTGAAAATATGCAGAATCACTCTTCCAAGCTTATCCGCACAGTTCCTCAGTAGTTTGGAGCTGAAGAATCAACAGCAACAGAGTACAACAATTCAGATACTGCGTTTCCGGCCTGGAAAGCGCCGACAGCTCTTCCATCTTATCGGGGAGGGATCTCACTTTCCCCATAATAATAGATGGAATGATTGGTCTGAAGAGTCGCTTCTTCCAACTCCAGATTTCCAGCGGCATCGAGGTGTTTCTCTTTCTGCTGCGTATTGTTCACAGCTGATCCCATGTGTATGACAATTCTCTTTGAACTATAAGAACGGTGAATAAGAAGGATGTGGACACAGGTCAGGAAAAGTACAAATGTTTTGTTTCTCTTTGAGCAGCTTTTATAACTGCCAAAACAAAGCTCAATTGTTTATACTGCAAACACCAGAGCTGTGTTCACACTTTATTGTGAAGAATGCTACACAAACACAATGGTCAGATAGAGGCAGGCACTGTGATCATGGTGATTTAAGGATGAGCAAATCCGAATATGGCTCAAACCTTTATGTTAATTTTTATAACAAATAATTCATAACACTATTCATCGCCGTTAATGGCAGCCAATGAGTTCAGAGTTCAAGGTTTTTTCAATGTTACCTCGCGATGCATGCAGCAATAGCATGTTTTTAAACTTCTTTTGTGAATTAAAAAAACGACATTATCATACATAGATCTTTGCTGCCTTTTATTTTCGGATTTTTTTATCCTTCTGTCACACCCCTCCCTGTAGTGTAATTATTCGTTTTAAGACCTCACCGCTCTTTTCTAAAATAAAGCTCAGGGTGAGTATGACCTCAATCTCTCATACTCAGAGTTTTTTTCCACAAGCTCTGAAATGTCCACCTCACCGTAAATGTTCTCACATCACTAATGATCCATCTGCCACAATGCTTTTATTATAAAAGAAAAATCTCGCTTAATGACTTATGGGGCCCACCATTGTCAGTCACGTGAAAAACTCACTGACTTCATGCATGATTCTTCACGTGAAGGACATGCACATCCCCATGCCCGCTCACTGTCGGAGCTGTCAGTTGCTGTGTTTTGCGCATTGTGAGGTTGTAAAAGCAGCAGTGCGGCTGCTGTGAAATGAAGTGCTTTTCTCTTAGCGTGGACGTCAAAAATGTCAGCAGGTCCCACATTATACCTGCTTCCTGTCTGTCTCTGTCTCTTTGGTGATTGATGCTTTATTTTCACTTCTCCCCACCTCATCTGTTGGAGAGATGGGAGGTCTGCCCTCTGACGGTATAAAACAGCAAAAAAACTAACAAACAGACGGCAGCATCATGTTTGGAATTCTATTGATGGTTGTTAGTTATTTTCGGTGGACTCCAAGTTTAAACTAACCTGCAAAGTATAAATTGACTTGGAAGAAACACTGGTCAACAAAAAAATAAATTATTTTACTCGTGTAACTTTAGGGTGGGCACTGGGGTCCTGGGTTCAAATCCAGGTCATGTCCACCTTTATGGAGTTAGCTCGACGCCACACTTCCGTGACAATCTCTCTTTTTTTTCTTTAAGATTTTTCAATTTAAGATTTATGTTTTTGTGCTCTGCATAACTATTATTGCAAAATGATGTTTATTCTTTAACAAAGTTTTTACCCCAAAGCAGCCAAATGCACTCAAGCTAGATGTGGAGCTTTCTATTTATTGAGAATGTTCTAGGGGCGAGCGAAGGTACAAAGGAAGCAGCATAGACGAGTCGTTTGACGTAGCGTGGAGGTCAGCAGCTGACGGGTCCGCAGAGAGGTCCAAAACAAGGATACAAGACGTGTGGTCGAGATCGAGATCGTGATTGTGGTCCGTGGTCGTGAACATGGTCAAGGTCCTGGGAACAAAACAAGAGGTCGGTGATCAGGCAAGGCAAAAAGGAGGTAGCGCGAGAAAGTACTTAATAGTAAACTGATTAAGACGATTCAGCGATGTGGTCATGCTCTGGTTGGCTTAAAATACTCCTTGCTGATTGATGAGCCACACCTGGAACTGCTTGAGCCATGAGGCGCTGCACCTGCGATTGGGTGGCAGGCGCCACCACCCACCTGTCTGGACCTGGACCTGACAAAAGTGGCTTAATAGCTGACATCTATTTCCTCTTCATGCTATTCATCATACTAAAAATGTCTGATCTATAAAATATCTTTAAACCTGGAAATTTTTGGAGACATTAGCAATCATTTTGATTACTACTTTGGGAATTTTCTTGGAAAATGTTCTAGATGGGTTAAGATGAAACCCTTACCTCCATTTGCATCCTACATTTGTCTTAGAATGTGCTTTTGTAAGCAAATCTATAATAAGCATTTTTCTCCATATTGCAGAAATGTTATTGTTTTCCCTTAACAATTAAAATGTGTTAAAAGACCATATATTTCAATGACAGATGTTTGCTAAAACACATACCATGCTACACTAACTGTGGCTGCCATTGACAGCGATAGACATCCAATCTCTTTTATGGGGAAGGGCTGACAGCAAATAAACAAACATTGAAACACTGCTAACCTTCCAGGTCACATTGAGAGGATGTTTACTTGTTATAAACTTCTTAATAATAATAATAATCGGACATAGGCCCTGTCGTCATTATCAACAACACAAAAATAAATAAAAAAATAAATAAAAAATAATAATAAAAACTTGGCCCGAGGACGCACTCTCTCAGCTGCAGGACTGTTTTTCCCGCACCAACTGGGAACTTTTTGTACACGACAACCTCCAGGACTACATGGACTCTGTACTTTCTTACATAAAAAACTGCATTGACAACGTCACTATAGATAAACGAATACAGGTTTTTCCTAACCAAAAACCCCGGATGACCAATGAGACACAGGCACTCATCAAATGCCGTAACACCGCCTTTAGATCACGGGACAAGATAAAATATAGAGCTGCCAGAGCTGAGCTGAAAAGAGGCATTAAAAAGGCCAAGGCAGCATATACTAAGAAAATTGAGGAGCACTTCACAGAAAATAACCCAAAGAAGATGTGGCAAGGAATACGACATATTACCAACTACAATAACAATAATATGTCTGTTAACGCAGATGCCTCACTAGCGGAGGAATTGAACCGTTTCTTTGCCCGCTTTGAGACTGACAAATCAGACCCAGTCTCAACACCCCCACCACCAACCTGCAGCAATACACTGACCTTCCGGCAACAGGAAGTGAGACTGGTAATGCGGTCTGTGAACACCAGGAAGGCTGCTGGCCCAGACGGAGTACCTGGGAAGGTGCTCAAAGCCTGTGCTGACCAGCTGGCTGGAGTCTTCACAAAAAATTTCAATTGTTCCCTGCAACAATCAATCATTCCATCCTGTCTGAAATCTGCCAACATTATCCCTGTCCCCAAAAAGCCAACCATTGACAGCATGAATGATTATAGGCCTGTTGCACTCACGCCTGTGATCATGAAGTGCTTTGAAAAGTTGGTAGCCCGCCATATCAGGAATACAATCCCTCCCTCAATTGACCCTCACCAGTTTGCTTATAGAGCAAACAGGTCCACTGAGGATGCTATTGCCATTGCTCTACATACAACACTGAGCCACCTGGAACACCATGGGAACTACGTGAGGATGCTCTTCATTGAGCCTTCAACACCATAAAACCGGACATTCTGACTGACAAACTCTCCCACCTTGGACTATCCTCTTCAATCTGCTGCTGGATAAAGAACTTCTTGACCAACCGACCACAGACTGTTAGACTTGGTCCCCACCTCTCTTCCTCCATTACACTGAGCACTGGCTCCCCTCAAGGCTGTGTACTGAGTCCTCTTCTGTACTCTCTGTACACATACGACTGTACACCCACCCACCAGTCTAACGCCATCATCAAATTCGCTGACGACACCACTGTGGTCGGACTCATCTCAGGAGGGGATGAGTCGGCCTACAGAGATGAGGTCAACAAATTGTCTTCGTGGTGCTCGGTGAACAATCTCACACTGAACACCACGAAAACTAAAGAAATAATCCTGGACTTTCGCAAACATGGCACAGATCTGGCCCCACTCCTCATAAATGGAGTATGTGTAGACAGGGTCCAGTCCTTTAAATTCCTGGGGGTCCACGTCACGGATAAGCTCTCATGGTCTAAAACATCACGGCAGTGGTGAAGAAGGCTCAGAAACGACTCCATTTCCTCAGGGTACTTGGAAGAACAACTTGGGCACCAAGCTTCTGATAACCTTCTATAGAACCACTGTAGAGAGCGTCCTGGCGTACTGCATCACAGTGTGGTACGCTGGAAGCACGGCGGCTGACAAAAAGGCCATGCAGAAAGTGATTAACACTGCCCAGAGGATTGTCGGCTGCTCTCTGCCCTCACTGGAAGACATTGCCAGCCCTCGTTACCTCAGCAGAGCCAGGAACATCATAGGGGACCCTTACCACCCTGGTCACAATCTGTTCCAGCTGCTGCCCTCTGGCAGACGCTATAGGTCCGACAAAGCACGGACAAATAGGCTTAAGGACAGTTTTTTCCCCACATCCATCAGAACTCTAAATTTGTGGTAACATAACACACATTCCCTTTTGCGGTAATATGAAAAGATGTTTGGGTGGTGATCTGCCTCCTACTAGCTGACTGAAGGTAAGTGAAAGACAGTGAGAGGTAAGCGACCTGTATCCATAACAGCAGAATGCCAAATTACAAGATTCCGTAACTCACTTATTTAGGTCTTTTGCCGAGTAAACGCAGCTTATGGAGAAGCACCACCAATTTCGTCACACGCAGTTTCTGGGTGTGATACAAGTAGGCTTTTTGTTGTTGATAATGACGACAGGGCCTATGTCCGATTATTATTATATTATTATTATTAAAAGCCTACTTGTCATCACACCCAGAAACTGCGTGTGACGAAATTGGTGGTGCTTCTCCATAAGCTGCGTTTACTCAGCAAAAGACCTAAATAAGTGATATTTACGGAATGGAATAAACTAATGTTCTTAAACTAATGGCAGAAGAATAACGACATGATTGGAAGTCTATCATTGTCAATGGAGTTAATCAGAAATACCTAAGTCTTTGATTTTTAATGCAGAATTCTACATTGGATCTAATTGAATAGCTCTGGTATATCTAATCAAGTGTTGAGTAAGCCTATATCTGGAGCAAGATGAAATAAGGTCCTCACAACAGCATGTTTCCCTCCACATGACTGAGCTGCTCCTATTTAAAGTCGCAAATAAATCCCAGTAGATTCCAACTCTCGTCAATGCAGAATTCTGAGCATTTGCCGACATCTGCATCTGAATATCGCCATCACACTGTGAGGTTGACACCAAGCATTGGCTTTTTCGCCATAGGAAGAAAGAGTAATCTGATTGTGGCCTCAGTTTTTGCAAGTCTTGGAATTGAAAGACAATCGATGAGTGTTCACAGAATTCTACATTGGATCTAATTAAAAAGCTCTGATATACCTATTTTTAGGGCAAAAAGAAATAAGGCCTTTCACAAAAGCATATTTGCTTTCACGTGACTTTGCTCTTCCTATTTAAATTCCAGGAAATTCCTACTCTAATCTCAGAATTCTTAGCATTTGCCAACATTTGCATCTGAGTATTGCTGTCGCACTGTGAAATTGACGCCTAGCATTGGCTTTTTTGCCATCCAAAGAATGAGAAAGGTGATTGCAGCCTCGGTTTACGCAAGGCTTGGAATTGAAAGACGTATGCTCAGCGTGCGTTCACTTTGATTTGCTTCTAAACACTCTCATCATTTCATCAGAGGCTTTCAGAGCCTCGATGAACACGTCACCACTTAGTTCCATTTCCCTCGTCAACGCAACCGCCGCCTTACAGATTTGTCCCCTTCGGAAACTCCCGGACCATAGAGGACCCCTTGAAGCGGCATGGACCAGAAAAATAATCCACTACTATTGAGTGGTCAAGCGAATAATTTATCTGTGTGCGCAAAATCAAATGACTCAGAGAGCATTAACGGCATCATTGTCCAAGGCTCATTGTACTCATTTGATGTGCATGTTGATAAAAGCCACCTCATTTAACCATTATGATCCAGCAGCGCGTTTATTTTCATCTATATTCTCACCAGCCACGTCATTAGGAACGCTGTCACCATGTAATGAGATCCAATTCAAGAGCGCAATCAAAAATTCTGTCTTGACAAAGAGAATAAAATTCACAAACTGAAACATTCACAGATACAGTGGCTTTTAATCACAGCCGCGATACAACAAAGTACCTTTTCCCCTATCTTCATATATTCAGTTTCTCTTGGAAGCGTCACATGTATAATTTATTAATTCCCTAGCGTATGAGCCCAAAAGTTTTTGTGTAGTGTTTAAACCTTCCCCTACACTCCACAAGTATTGTCACAGTTGGGTTTGCCCTGTACTCTTATCTCATCTCATCTCAGTTTCTGAACCGCTTTAGCCTCATTAGGGTCACGGAGGGTGCTGGATCTATCCCAGCTGACTCTGGGCCAGAGGCGGGGGACACCCTGAATCGGTGGCCAGCCAATCGCAGGGCACTAGGAGACAGACAACCATGCACCCTCACCCATACCTCGGGGCAATTTAGAGTGTCCAGTCAGCCTGCCATGCATTTTTTTGCAAACTCCACACCTGGATTTGAACCCAGGACCCACCCCAGAACTGAGAGGCCAAAGCACTAACCGCTCGCGCCACTGGGCTGGCAAGGTAATCATCAGTAAGCATCAGGGCTGTCAAAGTACATGAATGCTTCTACATATGAGATATTCAGTAAATAGCTTCCTTTATCTGGCATTTTTACACTTTCATGCTAGATTTGCTTTCCCATTGGCTATCTCACAACACCTCATTGGCCTCCCATGAGCTAGCAAGAAGCAGTGTCTCCATAAAGCCAGAACCGGGGATACTGTAGGCCAGAGGTCACCAAACTACGGCCCGCGGGCCGAATACGGCCCGCCGGCACATTTGGACTGGCCCTCTGAACAATACCAGAGAAGCTATCGGATATTTTTCCTTGAAGACTGGGACGTTTTAATCTTGTGTTTGGTTCATTGCACCCCTGCTGAGCCCACAAATCATCCCAGTGAAGCGGGGCTTCGCATTGCTTCTTTGGTGACATGCGCGGGGAGTGTTTCCCTTTGATGCACGCGGGCACGTCCACCGTTGCATGCACGAGCACAGTGTTACCGAGACATCTGGACGATCGCAGGTGAGGGCGGAGCCCTGGGACCATCGCGGACTATTCAAGCATATAAAAACAGTGCAACCTGTTTGAGAACGGAATAATGGCGAAAAAGTTAGGTAAGAAAAAAAATGATTCAAAATGCAGGGTATTTAACCTGGAGTGGACAAACGATTATTTTTTTGTTCAATGCAAAGAAAAGGCTGTTTGTCTCATAAGAATACAATCTTCGCCGACACTATGAATCCCATCACAAAGACAAGTATGATAGCTTGCAAGGCCAAATACGAGCAGACAAACTCCCAAAGCTAAAAAGTGGCCAACTATCTCAGCAGAATACATTTGTACGCCAAGCTCAGCTGAACCAGGCATCCGTTCGGGCCAGCTTTCGGGTTGCTAAACTGATAGCAAGCAGCGGTAAGCCTTTCACTGATGGAGAGTTTGTTAAGAAATGTATGGATGCTGTCGCGGAGGAGGTGTGTCCCGAGAAGAAAGATGCATTTAATGCCGTAAGTCTGTCGGCGACTACAATGACCAGACGCGTTGAAGAAATCGGGAGTAATGTTTATGCGCAGCTGCAGCAGAAGACGAGAGAATTTCCCTTTTTTCATTAGCACTGGATGAAAGCACGGACGTGCAAGACACAGCGCAACTGCTCATTTTTATTCGTGGAGTTAGCGCAAACTTTGAGATATGCGAGGATCTGGCAGTCTCAAAGAGACTACAACGGGAGAGGATATTTTTGACAAAGTGTCCCAAACCATGGAGAAGTTGGACCTGGACTGGTCAAAGCTAGCTAGCATCACGACTGACGGGGCTCCTAGCATGGTGGGCGAAACTCACGATCTAATAGGTCGCATGAACCGGGAGTTGGAAAAAAGGCGTCTCACCGCCCCGCTACGAGTCCACTGCCTAATTCACCAGAAAGCACTGTGCTGCAAAGTGTTGACGTGGGATTCTGTAATGAAGGTTGTGGTGTCGTGCATAAACTTCAGAGCAAAGGGAGAAGATTGTGCATGGCACAACAGAAAGGTACCGTAATTACTCGAATATAACACGCAGGTTTTTGCAAAATAATTAATTCCAATAGTTGGGGGTGCGTGTTATAATCAAAAACTAATTTTTTTTTTTTTTTTTTTTGTGTCTTGTTACATGGCCCTTAGCCTGGTGCTTTTTCTTGCCAAATAAATTGAATTGAAATTGAATTGAATAAAATAAATTACAAATTTTCGATCGAAAAAAGCATTGTCAAACTCACTTTGACGCACGGATTTTACGTCATCTCGTAGAGCCGACGCACGGATTTTACGTCATCTCGTGAAGCCGAGACCACCACTGCCCCCCTCTAGCCTCGTACCCGTCTCAGTTCACCCTCTCTCAGTTCAGTGTTATAATCAATAACTAAAATAAATTACAAATTTTCGATCGAAAAAAGCATTGTCAAACTCACTTTGACGCACGGATTTTACGTCATCTCGTAAAGCCAATCGGATGATGTGTTGTGGGAGGAAGAGGAAGTGGATGAAGGAAGCGTGGACGTTGATAGGATTCTCAACGAAGAGATGTATGAGAGGACAGACAAAGAGAGAGAGGAACTTTTCATTTGAAGGATTTTAATGAATAAATTTGTTTGAACAAAACAATCGTGAAACGAAGAAAAAAAGGTAAGATTTCTGATTTTCGTCAGCGGGAAATTTTAGGTGCGCACTATATTCGAGTACTGCGTTTTTCCAGATTTTTTTGGCCCAAAGTTATACCTGCGTGTTATTTTCGAGTGCGCGTTATATTCGAGTAATTACGGTAATGTTCCATGGCTTTTTTTCTATGAAGAACCCAGAGAGAGTTATTTAGTTATTATTTATTTCATAAATACAGTGGTACCTCGTCATACGACCGTTCGTCATACGGAATGCTCGTCTTACGGGGGAAATTTCGATCGAATAATTCGCCCGTGATGCGGTCAAAGTTTCGTGATGCGACCAAGCCAGGTTGCCATGGCATTTTTTTTGGCATATCTTTCGTGTATAACAATATTTACGAGCACCGGATGAGCTATTCAGACCAGGAAACGCACAACGCGCATGCGCGGTGAAAAGAGGGCTTTCTGGGTAATGAAGTATACTCGTGCTCGCAAAAGTATCCCCGGTAGCAACTCTATCATAGGCGCCGTTCGATGGGACGCGAACACAGATGCTACAAGCTAAAAGGAGCCGCTAGCCAGCGCCCCTGTAGCTCGCATGAGCAGCGGGGCGATCGCTGATAAAAGACTCTGCTCGTTGGCTGCTCATAAGAACATCGGGGGCACTGGCTCGCAACAGCATCCCCGGTAGCAACTCTATCATAGTCGCCGTTCGAGGGGATGCAAACACAGATGCTACAAGCTAAAAGGAGCCGCTAGCCAGCGCCCCTGTAGCTCGCATGAGCAGCGGGGCGATCGCTGATAAGACTGCTTGCTGCTCGTTGGCAAGTGGTCGTGCGTTCTCCGATTGTGAGGACATTTGTGTGCATCATTTTCGGAATATTTTGAAGGGAATAGTACGACAGCAAACAGCCCATGGATAGCGAACGTGAGGGTGGAGTGTTTGTTCTGTTTACGAGTGCGTCATGTTGAAAACAAACCGAAGCCCCCCGCCCCTTTTGTGCGTCTCTCTCTCCCCTCGGCGAAATCCGCCCA
Organism: Stigmatopora argus; assembly: GCF_051989625.1. Taxonomy (NCBI): domain Eukaryota; kingdom Metazoa; phylum Chordata; class Actinopteri; order Syngnathiformes; family Syngnathidae; genus Stigmatopora; species Stigmatopora argus. The sequence goes on from NC_135400.1 coordinate 3,840,769, forward strand.
ATTTTAGTTAGATTAAACACTTTATTTCTATTAAACCACTCGTTATTTATTACTTTGTCAATATATGGCGAATTATAAGAAATAAAACATTTTTTTTCAATCCAATATCCTGTTTCTGGTGTTTTTTTCAGAGAGTTGGAACGAATTAAATTGTTTCCCATTCATTTCAATGGGAAACTTTACCTCGAGTTACGAGTAACTTGTCATACGAGCTCAGTCCCGGAACGGATTAAGCTCGTATCTCGAGGTACCACTGTAGTGTTATTTATTTCCTATTTTTTCTGTGAAGAACTCAGAGAGGGTTATTTAGTTATTATTTATTTCATTAATAGTGTTATTATTTGTTTCCTGACTTTTTTTCTGTGAAGAACCTGGAAAGGGTTGTTTGGTTATGTGTGGCTTTCTGGAAAACAATAAAAAAAATTAAGCTCCCCTACGATCGTCACACTTTTTCTGTTACAAACTGACACCGGCCCCCCATCAGAGAAGGGAAAAGTTATGTGGCCCTCACAGGAAAAAGTTTGGGGACCCCTGCTGTAGGCAGACAAGAGCTAGCTTGTGCAGGATAGAGGTCTGGCCCAAAAACGGCTCACTCTAGGCCAGCGGTCTCAAATCGGCCCTCAAAGGGCTGCAGGGGGTGTAGGTTTCCATTCAAACCGAACAAGCAGACACCTTTTGCAAATGTAATCAGTTGATTTCAGCCAGGTGCTACATATTTTAGAAGACCCTTCATCGGTTAAACTGTGATCTGGATCGGTTGAAACAAAGATCAGGACCCACTTTTGCAGAATCAGTTTGAGACCCCTGCTCTAGACGGACGCCATAGCCGTCTTGATTGGTGTAGCGGCCACCAGACATGACCATCAGACTGAAACCCCCTTTTCCTGCAATTTTTAATCTTTTCTGGAACCATGGATGATCAGTGATGCCACTTTCCTGCTAGTTTGACACCAGATTTGGACAAAGAATTTGCGAATTTTTTAAAACTTTTATTTATTTTTCTTTGGTCTTTTCCAAATTCACATGATTGAGTGCCATCACCCCTCCCTCCTGTCAAAATGGATTGGATGCCTAGACAGTCACACCCAATGCTTGATTGTTGAGGTTAACTTCCTTGTGACTTGCACATATAATTTGCATGTGGTTTACACCTAGCATGGCTACGCAGTCACGTGCATGGTAATTTCCCTGAATAACTCCAAGAACATGCAAAACATACTTTGAAGCTGCTTGTTGATGCAATTTTACCCTCGCCCCATTTAACACAAAAAAGAAGTAGACCATCGTCCTTATTCCCCGGAGCCCCGCTGAGAGTAAACAAATGCCAGTAAAAAAATAATGATAAAAAAATAAACAAATAGCATATATATCAGAATAAATTCTTTATGGTTTTAGTGAAGATTTAACAATCGGCCTCAACCCTACGACCACCTATGCAGCCAGATTTATATAAAGCAAAAGTGTGCCCAACCAATACAAATGCAAATTGTAGAGATTTAGGTTAAAGGGAGAGTCATAAAAACATAAAAGAAGACTGTCCACCCTAACCCTAAGTCTTGGAATGAGAATGTGAATAAATATGCAGTGCTTTCTTTGCAGACACGCAGAACAAAAAGCTTTGAAATACAAATAACAAAAATTGGGATTTTTTCCAATCTAATGGATTACGCTGCCCAGGAATGAAAAATATAACGAAATACATATAGTATACTGACTATCTGGCATGGTGGCGTAAAAGTAACTGAAATTTTTTACCTATTGTTTTAACCTATTGGCTGGCAATAACAAAGTTGAAAGAGAATCTTAATTATTTCAAAATACATCATTTAATATTAAAATGCAGCAATATTCTCAAGAAACTAGCCTCCACTTAAATTATGTTGTATGTTACATGCACAGATAAAGCTATTCAATACAGGTATGTGTATATTTTTACGTATTTGCACGGGTGAATGCGGTTTGCAATCATTCATATGCTGCCAAGCATCAATGAGCTTTATCTAGTAGTGTTCATTAATTAATTTAACCGTTTAAGCGCCAAAGTTGCAAAATTGTGCCAAGAAACTTTGCTGACTTTACCAAGTCAGGGCTTGAAATATGGTGACTCATGGAGTTACTGCTGCCATATTTTTAACATACTGGCTGTCAATGATGATGATGATGAATTACAACATTGTTTAGAATTTAAAAGGAAAACACCACCTGTGAGAGGAGCCAAAACTTGGATGTCACCCAAAAGAGGGTGCCTAGGTGCTTCAATCACCGGCTGCAGAAACTGGCTGGCCCTTGGAGTCTAAAGCAGTGGTTCTTAATTTGGGTTCGATCGAACCCTAGGGGTTCGGTGGAGCCTCTGCCACGTAGGTCAAGACGGATCGACTCATAATGTCTATTCACAACAACATGCCCCGCTTGACCATCACTGGCTGCAGATGGTCCCCTGACATTGCTTAGCCAATCAGTGCTGCGAGGAATTTATATATCTTGAATTTGAAAAAAATCATATTTCATTTTTCGCTAAAGTATGGTTCAGTGAATGCGCAAATGAAACTGGTGGGGTTCGGTAAATGCGCATATGAAACTAGTGGGTTTCGGTCACTCCTACAAGATTAAGAACCACTGGTCTAAAGTAAAATCTCTAGTCAGGAAGGAATCTGAGCTTGTATCATTAGGTTGAACTGTTCCAATATTTTTGTAGTTGGGTTCACTTCTATGTGCCTGTTGCAAATTGTCAATATTGTACAACAGGTTCAGTCCACATGCAGGGGCTCACGTATTTTTTTTCAAATATTATTTGATTGTGTTTGGTACTTGGGAAATTTACACATCAGGTACTGCTATTTTGTTCATTCATCTCCCATACTGGTCGGCCCGGTGGAGCGAGTGGTTAGCGCGCCCGCCTCACAGCTCTGGGGTCCTGGGTTCAAGTCCAGGATGGTCCACCTTCGTGGGGTTTGCATGTTCTCTCTGGGCCTGTGTGGGTTTCCTCTGGGTACTCTGGTTTACTCCCACATCCCAAAACATGAACATGACAGAAATCACTCAAAACCAGATTTGCCATTTTTTGTGCATTTCCATTTTCGCAACATCCCCTGGCCCGGAGACAGCTGGGATTGGTTGCAGCCAATGTTCCCTCTAATTTTTTGTTGGTCTGAGCAGAAAGTCAACCTCCCTGAGCGCACTGAGTACCAGTGTGAGCGACATCATCGGTACTCGGATGATTCGCCTAAAGACGTTTCGCCGACGGACGTTTGACAGACGGGCAGGTCGCCGAATGAACGTTCGGCAGAACGTCCATTCGGCGACCTGTCCATTTTTCATGTAAAACATGCTGTAAAACACGAAAAACATAAGTGGACAGAGCTACTGCCACTGGCTGCCGCTTAAACGGCGCCATCATGGGTTAAAAAAAAAAAAAAAAAAAAAAAAAAAAAAAAAAAAAAAAAAAAAAAAAAATCCCGATTTTTTTTTTTTACTGCGCGCCATATGATTGCTGCTGCGCAGAGAAGACGAGAGTAGTGCGCAATTGCGCACGCGCGCAGCTTAGAGGGAACACTGGTTGCAGCCCCCCCCCCCAACCCTGATGAAGATAAAGTGGTTCAGAAAATGCGATGAGAACATATTATTCATAGAAAAGTTTGTCACTTATTTAACATAAATGTAAGCAAAGACCTGTTACCCTTGTGAGGATATGTGGTTCGGAAAATGAATGAATGTGAGAAAAGATTTTAGATTTTGGTCCTTTAAGAAATATTTCTACCTCTACTGGTAAAATGTTATGCTTTTAGAAAAGAAGTGACCAACTCCGGTCCTCGAGGTTCCCTATCCAGTCTGTTTTCCATATCTGTCATTTACAGACGTCTCTGCTGCTCTCTCTCCGTGGTGGCTGGCAGCGATTGGTTCTTGAATCACCCCTAGAGTCCACAGGGCTCTTTTTACTCTTATGTGAATAAAGCATGTCACGGAAGAGGTTATTGATTGGCAAATCTAGAGCAAGATGTCAGGGTAAGACAATCAGATACAGTTTCATGGAGTAGGCCACGTCTTACTGATATGGTTTACTAAGAGACATACACAAACCCAGTTTACGCACACATACAAAACTCTGTTTAAACAAAAGCAAACTGCAGTGGCTAGTGAAGATTACACTGAGAGTGGAAGCTTTTCAGGATGGAAATACAAACATTACTGGGGGTGGCGGAGCCTATCCCAGCCTACTTTGGGCACCAGGCAGGGGACACCCTGAATTGATGGCTAGCCTGATAATATTTTATCCCTTTTTTATTTGAAAGTGAAGTAATGTAGTTGATTGTTATAACTGAGTAACTAGTAAAATAATTTGGTTACATATTCAGAGAAAAAAATGACAACTATTTACTTTTTTTTAAAAGTAACAACATGAGATGTAAAGCAATTTGAATTACCGTAGGTTAAAAATTATACTATAGAAATAAATTTGCCTTGTGTTTTTAATTCATTTGCTGCCTTTGACAGCAATAGATGTCTAATCCATTGAAGTGGGAAGAGGGCATTGGACACTAATGATTAAAATTCAAAGCAAAGGGATTATTGCACACCACATGATTGGATTTTTATCATTCCCCAGTAATTAATGTCGCCGCAATTTCCATCAAAATGATCATGAGAACACATTGGGTTCCAAAGGATAGGCAGTGCAAGCATCATTTAATTAAATGTTGTTTTTACAGATGTCTGGCTCTATAACAAAAGCAGACTTCAAGAACGCACTACCAAAGCCCTGGTAGATGTCGCATTGGCCCTCTCAAATAGAGATTAAAAGCCTGGAGAAAAAATCTGCAGTGAGAACCATGCAGACCAACATGAGATGAGAATCTGATCAAAGGATTTGTGCTCTGGCAAGGCTTTGCTCCGCCCAGCTCTGTCCTGTAAGAACAGAGTCAGTGGACTCATTAGGGATGTTGCGAAAACCGGCAAATCTGGCTTTGAGGGATTTCTGTCATGTTCATCTGAAAACCAGAAAAAAGCTGACTCATGCATCGAGCCCAATTAGTCTCCTGGAATTCCAGGAACCTCTACTACTTTGTAGTAAAATGATTTTGAAAGCAAACTCTAATAAAAACAAGGGAAGACAAATATATTACATTTATTTACTTCAGATGTTGTACGTTGGGGAAGGGTCCTTCATTAATTCATTGTTTGTAGTCCAATCTTTTGGCGTGTGATCATCCTTGTCCTGTAAATTGAAATTTGTTTGTCACTGGTTGAAAGCAAATCAATTTGAAGTGGCAAGGTGGCAGCAGATGAACATTCATTCGCTGCCACAACTCCCATTTCAAATAAATTTGGCATCGAGCATCGTCAAAGGCAGTCACTGAGATAATGTGACTGGCAGACGACCTGTCCAAGAAACACATGGCCTTTGACATTTTATCACCTCATCCCTGTGGACATCTTTTCCTGTCAAAGGCAGCCTCAGAATTAAGAAACCAAAAGTACAATAATCCAGCAAAACATATGGTTACATATGGTGTTCATATATATTTGTATATATTGTATATTTTTTATCAGTACATAAGAATATACATTGAAAAGAGATTATTTAAAAATTACCATTAATAGCGAATAACATCCACATAGAGTAATGCCTTGAGATACGAGTTTAATGCGTCCTGGGACCGAGCTCGTATGTCGATTTACTTGTATCTCAAATCAACTTTTCCCATAGAAATGAACTAAATGCAAATTAATTAGTTCCCACCCTCAGGACATTACTGTCAGGCCCCGGACCAGATTGGTGGCTGGTTGTGCCTGCCACCCAATCACAGGCCCAGCCCCTAATCACTCAAACGTTTCCAAGTGTGAGTCATCAGCCAGTGGGGAATATATAAAGCCAAGAAGAACATCACCAGGCTGCTGGATCATCTTATCAGTTCACTGTTAAGTACCCTCTCGTATTTTCTCCTCGCCTGCCTTTATTGATCTACGACCTCTTGTTTTTGCTCCTAGGATTCCGACCACGCTGAGCCCCCACGACCACGGACCACGGACAACGACTTCGCTCTCACCCTTTGTACCCTCCACTCTGGACTTCACGACGGACTTCACGGTTACCGACCCTCCTTCCACGACTAACTACTTGCCGACGCTACTCCCTTCTCTGCCTTGCCCTTCTCTTGGACGACTCTAATAAAAGATTCGATATCGAGACCTGCTGCCCTTGCCTGCTTTGGGGTCCTCTATCCCCGATCGTAACAATTACAATGGAAAAACATCTTTTTGTTGGTTCTAATTCACCACCTACTCACAAAGTAACAAATACCTATCTAGTGGTTATAATCCCCAATACTAAACTGTGACATTACTCAGAAAAGAAAGAGAGAGAAAAGGGAAAGGAGAGATTTGACAGATGCGCTCATAACATAACAAACTTTAAATTGAACTTAAATTAACTTCGATTACTATACACACACTTTCAAATGAATTTTAATCTTATGTTACACTAAATTTAAACCTTCTTGTGCAATAACCGAGACAAAGATGTTAACGTATTCCACTTTACTTTATTTTAGTTGCAAATATCTGACAATAACCTCCACAGAAAAGCACACGTGAATTTGTTAGTAGCTCAAGAGTAAAAAAGTTGAGGCGGAGTCGTGTTTAATTTTTTACAAGTTTTTTGAATTCATTCATTCATTTTCTGATCCGCTTCATCCTCACAAGGGTCGCAGGGGTTGCTGGAGCCCATCCAAGCTGACTTTGGGCCAGAGGCGGGGGGAAAGCCTTAATCGGTGGCCAGCCGATCGCAGGGCATAATGAGACAGACAACCATTCACACTCACACTCATACCTAGGGGCAATTTGCAGTGTCCAATCACCTACCATGCATGTTTTTGGAATGTGGGAGGAAACCTGATTACCTGGAGAAAACCGACACATGCCCAGGGAGAACCTGGACTCGAATTCAGCACTCCAGAGCTGAGGCCGACGCGCTAACCACTCAGCTGCCGGGCCGCCGTTTTCTAATTCTCTTAAATGAATAGAAAATGACAATACACAATTCCTAATAGATTAAAACAAGAAGTGCACCCCCGTCAGAGGTGGAAAAAGATAAATAGACCTCCGGCTTCCTTTGCCTCAAGTATTTTTTTCCTCTTCATAGGGAACGATATCTCATCTCATCACATCTCATTTTCTGAACCAATTTATCCTCATTAGGGTTGCGGGGGTGCAGGAGCCAATCCCAGCTGTCTCCGGGCCAGAGGCGGGGGACACCCTGAATCGGTGGCCAGCCAGGGCACAAGGGGACGGACAACCATGCACACTCACACTCATACCTAGGGGCAATTTAGAGTGCCCAATCATCCTACCATGATTGTCCTTTGGAAATGTGGGAGGAAACCGGAGTACCCGTAGGAAACCCACGCAGGGAAAACATGCAAACTCCACATAGATGGACATGACATGGATTTGAACTCAGGACCCCAGAGCTGTGAGGTCGAGGTGCTAACCACTCGCGCCACCGGGCCGCCCGGGAACAATGTCTAAGTGGGAAATCACTGTACAGTGCGGCTGACTTGTGCCAAAAAATAAGGCAAAGCAGGAACTGTGTCCCGCCGCTCTTTATCTCTAATGGACGACTGCCCAGAACTAAGTTGCTTGTGGGACCAAGTGAAGCACAATGCCGCACCACAGTTATTACCCAGCAAAACTGCTAGTGCTGCTGAAAATGACGACAACAAGGGCAGGAAAAGGACAATGCAAACGGTCGCCGGCTCCATTTGAGCATCTGTCAACAGCATCTTAGTTCCGGAATCATGTGCCATTAGAGTCATGCCACAAATCCATTATCGTAATGTGAAATACCACAAATGTAAAATGTGATTGTGAGTGCGGATGGTTATTCATCTCTATGTGTGCCCGAGGGCTGACTGGCGACCAGTCTAAGGTGTAGTCTGCCTTTCACCCAAAGTCAGCTGGGTTAGGCTCCAGCAACCCTTTCAAGGATGCGCGGTATGGAAGATGAATAAAAAAAAACGTATATACTGACATAATCATAATGTTACCTTCAAGACTACAGCCTAGACCAGTTGCAAGTCAGGTGTAGGGGACACAGAGACGCAAACGACCGCTAATCTATATCAATTTTCAATATCTGGTTTCCAGTCATTCTGCCTCACACACTAAAAGAAAAAGGGTTCGTTTGCCCCTGCCAGTCATGATGGTTGGACGTCTAGTACGGCCAATGTTACTGAAACAGGAGCCATCACTGCCAGGCCTCCTAGTTAACTCATGTCTCATTGATGGCGCTAGAGCTTTTTAATAAAAACAAAGCATGAATTCATTTGCAAAGCCAAATGAAAAGAAATATTTTTGATAAGCACATGTATTCTTGGACGTCCCGGTGGATTAGTGATTAGAGCGGCGGCCTCACAGTGGGTGTCCTGGGTTCAAATCCAGGTCGTTCCACCTGTGTGGAGTTTGCATGTTCTCCCAGGGCCTGCGTGGGTTTTCTCCGGGTACTACCGTTTCCTCACACATTCTAAAGTAAAGACCTTAAAAGCGAAATCAACATTGCATAGTCTTTTTTTTTGCTAAAATAAAATACAAATTTAAAAATTCTAACCATGTGTCTTGTTTTGGGTTAGCATTGCAGACTTGTCTCTCTTTCTGTCAGTCAAGCGTATACAGTGGTTGTTATTTATCAGATTAATTAGCTTGATAAAGTCCATATACCGTATTTTCTCGCATATTAGCCGCCTACGCGTATAAACCGTACCCTTAAATTGGCCTAAGAAACCATTGCATTTTACAATTTCTCTCGTATAAGACGCCCCCAATTCACAATTTTCACTGTTCTCGTGCGTGGGTTTCCTCCGGGTACTCTGGTTTCCTCTCACATTCCAAAAACATGCATGGTAGGCTGATTGGACACTCTAAATTCCCCCTAGGTATGAGTGTGTGTGCGTGGTTGTTTGTCTCCTTGTGCCCTGCGATTGGCTGGCCAACGATTCAGGGTGTCCTCCGCCTTGTGCCCGAAGGCAGCTGTGACCCTTGTGAGGATAAAGCAGTTCAGAAAATGAAAATAAAAACATGTATTCTTTGATTGCTTTAAAATAATGTGTACCTGTAAGTAGGGTTTTTTTTGTTAGCTATCTTTTAGTTTGGAATTTCCGATCATCTTCCGATTTATCTGTGTAGGAAGTTTTTTTACTTAATTAATTGCTTTGTTCCCAACCTTTGAGATAGGAAAGGGAAGATCGCACCTTTTGTTCGCAACTCAGTTGTTCATTTGAATATATTGTCTTAAAAGTGGATGTGTCTTGGAAGCAGGACCCTCCCACCAACCCAGAAGCCACTGAAGGGTTGACAGGGAGAGGGTGCCCAGACTGGTCTGTATTGTCTAAATCAGGAGTGTTCAAACTATTTTCTTCCAAGATCTACTTTTCAAGGAGTTAACCTTCCATGATGTTAGGGCTGCTTGGTTTTATGCCCCCCCCCCCCCCTTGTGTCCTGTCTAAGTGATTGCCAATTGTTGTCAGCGGTTGTTTCTCCGCCCCTGGTGTATTCCCTGCCTGCTCCCTCGTGTGTTTCCCGGGTATTCCTAATTGTCTCGTCAACCCATGTCAGTCTATTTAAACCCCACTGATTGTTATGTCATTTGTCAGTTCGTCTGCCTTATTTCCCTTGCCATGTGTCTGCGTCACCTCGTTCCTCGATTCCCTGTGTTTTCCCTAGTCAGGTTTGGTTTTGTGATTTGATTTCTAAGTCTTTGTTATTTTCTAAGATCCTGCCTAAGTTATTAAAGTTTTGGTATGAGCACTATTTCCCTCGTCCTCGCCTGCTTGCCTGCAATTGGGGGTACTCGGACGTTTGGTCGCTCGAGGTTACGAGGAATAGGACCCAATTGCCGTGACCGGACGTTTGGTCGCCCGGACGTTTGGTCGCCCGGACGTTTGGTCGCCCGGACGTTTGGTCGCCGGACGTTTGGTCGCCGGACGTTTGGTCGCCGGACGTTTGGTCGCCGGACGTTTGGTCGCCGGACGTTTGGTCGCCCGGACGTTTGGTCGCCCGGACGTTAGGTCGCCCGGACGTTTGGTCACCCGGACGTTTGGTCGCCCGGACGTTTGGTCGCCCGGAGGTTTTGTCGCCGGACGTTTGACAACATGACAGAGAGTTTACTGTTGAAACCAGCTCTCAAAATTCTATTCATGAGAGAGAGAGTTTAATATCTAAATATCTACTGTTGAAACCAGCTCTCAAAATGATATTCACCCGGGCGACCAAACGTCCGGGGAGCAAACGTCCGGGCGACCAAACGTCCGGCGACCAAACGTCCGGCGACCAAACATCCGGGCAACCAAACGTCTGGGCGACCAAACGTCCAGCGACCAAACGTCCGGTCACGGCAATTGGGTCCTATTCCTCGTAACCTCGCCTTGACGTCCAAAGACGTAAGACATGATCTGCTTTTTTTTTGCAGGTCACTGACAAAGCTCAGCAATTATTTATATTGATCAACCTCGCATTGGACAACAAGCAGTGGTGGTCCGTGCATTTTGGGGTAGCGCCTTCTGCTATCAATCCAACCCTCAAAAACTATTTTATGGCTATAAAACCTCTACAGCAGCTACAGCTGCGACACATAAAAAATCATCAATACTAATAACCTCATACAATTGAAATATTATTTAGGAATATAGCCATATTTTACTCACCAAAAATCCTTTTTAACTTTACACATTATCCATCCTCCTTTCTTTCCTCCTTTTCTATCGGCATCGAAGCTAATGCTGAAAGTCGAGCCTGTCCTGTCGTGTTTCTGACATAGTCTGTCTTGAAAATGGCTTTAAATCAACACAACAATATATTTGCTTGTGCAGCTTGCTCCAAATAGAGTTTGGTAGCTCTTTGTAGTTAGCGCACTGAAAGTGGCGCACACACCCTTTTCCCGGCTGTAACAGGCTTGCTAGCTTTGGAGTTGACCGCCCTTTCTTAATGATGTCCATTTTTTTCTGGAAAAGTCCGTCAGGAAAATAGCTTTGTGAGCAAATCTGCAACAAAATCCATTTGTTTTGCTCTGTTGGCCATTGTGGGTGGAGTTTGCGATCTCTGGCTGCCTCACTATGGCTTTTGCCCGCCTACTCTCTATAGCTAGCCAATCATAGTTGGTGAAAGCAATGACGTATCCCAGCCAGCAAAATGGCAATGCCTCTGAAAAAACATTGTGGTGTTGCCAACTCAAAATCTGATTGGTTAAAAGCAACAGTCTTTTTTAATGCAGCAGAGCCCGCAGAACTGATTGTGAAGGCTTTGAGGCAGATATCTGATACTGGCAACAAATAATGGCTGAAATGTGATTGGTTAAATGCTTCAATATGAAAACACACATCTGGAAGCAGTGCAACCTGGGGGAAAAGCAATGAAAGGAAGCTAACAGACCAGTTGGAATAATAAGTATTGATGGACAAAATATATAATATAAATATATGATTCAGATATTTCTTAGGCCAGCAGAGAAGGCCTTGAAGGCCCTGACGGCCCGCCACTGACAACAAGTATGGGAGTGGTATGGAAAGGGGATGAAAATACAATCTCGATTCATGCTAAAGCTTACTGCGGACATGCCAAATTGATAAGAGCCTAACTAAGGAAACCGAAAGAGTGGAGAATCAAAATGTTACTGTCGCACCATCTACTGATAGTTGCTCGGCGATCTACCGGTAGATCGCAATCTACGTAATGGGCACCCCCGGTCACTGTTCTGTCTGTGTTCTTTTAATTTGTATTATTGTGCTATGTTCTGTTTCGCTATATTTGATTGTCTCTCCACATGAGAGAATAAAAGAATTTGCTGTTAGAAGATGCCGGCCTGGCTGTTTATTGCACCACACGCAAAAAGAAGGATCTTCTACAGTAGTAATTTTGCTACAACTCTCTCTCCTCTCTTTTATTACTACAACCCCCTATCCACCTTCCAAACACACATCAATTTGGCGTACTCATTTATTATGGATCATGTCATGAAAACAACAACTTAGCGCAGAGCTTTTCTTGTGGGTTCGGCTAACTAACTGAGTGCTGTATCACACACAGGCCCAGGACCATCTTTTTTTATCTAAAAGTGCAAAAACTCAATAGATGAAAGCAGTTCAGCTGTTGGTGCACAAACAAATATGCACAATGAATATTTATATGGATGCGCTCACTCACGGGAGCTTTTCACTATGCAGCCATGAGGGCCTTTCTGCTCTTCATCTTCACAGCTTCTTCCGGCAAACCATCTCCAATCCACAACGATGTTCTGAAGTGAATTGAAATTAATTTATCACCAGTAGATGTCCAATCCATTTAAACAAAGCAAAATAAAAGTTTAAAAAGATGGAAAGACAATCTGGTACCCCCCTTGTCGGCGGCCCGACAGGTGAGTGCTTAACGCGTCGGCCTCACAGTTCTGGGGTTCTGGGTTCGAATCCAGGTCACTCCACCTTTATGGAGTTTGCATGTTCTCCCTGGGCCTGCGTGGGTTTTCTCCAGTACCCTGGTTTCCTCCCCAAAAAACATGCATGGTAGGCTGGTTGAACACTAAATTGCACCTAGGTATGAGTGTGAGACTGAATGGTTTCCCGTCTCCTCGTGCTCTGCGATTGGCTGCCCTCCAATTCAGGGAGTCCCCCGCCTTGGGCCTGAAGTCAGATCGCATAGGCTCCAGCACCCCCCGTGACCCTTGTGAGGATAAAGCGGTTCAGAAAATGAATGAATGAACAAATAAATAAATAAATACCGTAGTTTACGGATGATATGTCCCATTTTTTTAACTATTACGTACTTAAGTGCAACTTAAATATGTTTTTTTCTCTCTCTGCCCACTGACAGCCTGTTACGTTGTTTTTTAGACTATAGTATATATATACATATACACGCACGCACGCATGCACGCGCGCATGCGCACACGCACATGCACACGCACACACATACATATACATATGACCATGATGACAGGATAAAGCAACATCAAGTTTTCGACTTTAGATATAGTTTTCACATCTTTGATGTTCCTGGCTTCAAATCCAGGTCATATCCATCTGTGTGGAGTTTGCATGTTCTCCCCGGGCCTGCGTGGGTTTCCTCCGGGTACTCCGGTTTCCTCCCACATTCCAAAAACGTGCATGGTAAGATGATTAAACACTCTAAATAGCCCGTAGCTTTGGGTGTGAGAGTGCATGGTTGTCCGTCTCCTTGTGCCCTGCGATTGGCTGTCCCCGCCTCTGGCCCAGAGACAGCTGGGATGGGCTCCACTTTTTTGTTCAAACACCCAAAATGCAAGTGCCAAAATTTTCCCCTTCACCACTTTTATATAAGCTGCCACAAGACTAAAACCAAAATGGCTCCCAAAAATCATCACTGTTTGAGATTCATCTGTAGTTATGTATTTGAGGCTATCATGCACGATGAGTTTAACATTTCTAAAATTTACAAATGTATTGATTAATTTCAAAAATCTTGCAAAGTAGTATGCTTGGGTATAATACCAAATGTGGCAATTCAGGCAGTTTACAAAATGCAACAGGAGTTCAGTTTTAACACACGCAAAGGAAAACAGATCATTTACTATCTCATGCTGTTAGGTTTGATCTGACGCTTTTGTTCCAAAATATTGTTCATTTGTAGTCCTCCCAGCGCAAATGTCAACCAAAATACTTTTTATTTGGTGGTATTCTGTAACAAGGCATTTCCATGTAACTACGCAAAAAGAAAACAACATTTGCAAATAAATGACTTTCATTTGATAGGTGTGAGATATAAAAGTGGATTTTTGATGGCTAGTTATTCTTCCGCAGGTGCTGCTATTACAATTTTATGTCTCATAAAAAATTAACCAGCTGGAAAGCAATGCCCATCCTTTATAATTTGTCAGACCTCGCTGTCAGCTCTTATTCAATTTGAATGGATTTTGCACTCGATTTCATCCATTCAATACTTGACTTTGAGGTTGATAAATGCCTTATAGCTTTGGAGGAGGTATATACCGAATTGTTTTGAAGATACACAGAAAAGGAAAGGTGATCTATTAGGTTATTGGTTACTTGGAAATTTTATCCGTCCCCTACCAGGCAAAATTGATTAGACATCTAAGACAGTCAATGGCAGCCAATATTAAGCTATGAATGTGGTGAGATCATTAATTAAAATTATATATACCTCATCTCATCTCATTTTCTGAACCGCTTTATCCTCATTAGGGTCGCGGAGGGTGCTGCAGCCCATCCCAGCTGTCTCTGGGCCAGAGGCGTTGGACAGCCGATTGCAGGGCACAAGGAGACGGACAACCATGCACTCTCACACCCATACCTAGGGGCTATTTAGAGTATTTAATCATCTTACCATGCACGTTTTTGGAATGTGGGAGGAAACCGGAGTACCCAGAGGAAACCCACGCAGGCCCGGGGAGAACATGCAAACTCCACACAGATGGACATGACCTGGATTTGAAGCCAGGAACCCAGAGCTGTGAGGCCGACGCGCTAACCACTCGCTCCACCGGGCCTAATTATATATAATTTCAAATTATATAAGGCCATCTGGTGGTAGAATGGTTAGCACATCCGCCTCAAAGTTTCAGGATCAAGATGTCAATATGTTACAAAGAATATATATATTTTTTTGTTATTTCTATTACTTCATTTATGATAATTTATGCCATAAAAACAATTGGTTGTGGTTGTTTAGGGTATAATCCATAATTCGGGCATGTTGAATTTTTGTTCCAAAAGCATAGCATTTCACCATTTGAGATAAAAAAAATATAGATATAAAAATATATAAAATATAAAAATATATATATTATAAAAATATAAAAAATATACATATTTTTTTAAATACCAGACTGTTTTCTTGTAGTTCATTCAAGTTTATGCATTCATTTTCTGAACAGCTTATCCTCACTAGGGTTGCAGGGGGTGCTGGAGCCAATCCTAGCTAACTACGGGCACCAGGCGGGGGACACCCTGAACCATTAGGCATCCAATTGCAGGGCAGAAGGAGGCGGACAACCATTCAGGCTCATACTAATACCTAGGGCAGGGGTGGCCAAGTCCGGTCCTCGAGAGCCCCTATCCAGTCTGTTGTCCATCTTCCTCCTCTACCACACCTGAATCAAATGATCAACTCATCAGCAAGCTGTCCGGAAGCTTCATACCGATCCAGATTATTTGATTCAGGTGTGTTGTTGGAGGGATATATAGAAAACAGACTGGATCGGGGCTCTCGAGGACAGGACTTGGCCACCCCTGACCTAGGAGCAATTTTGACTGTTCAATTTAGAAGGATGTGTTGAGGAAACCGGAGTACTTGAAGAAAACACACACAGGGAGAACTTGCAAACTCCACACACTCAGGACCGATCTGGGATCAAACCCTCGACCCCAGAACTGTGAGGCTAACCACTCATCCAGCAGGCAGCCCCTCATAAAATATAGAGACTTGAAAATCCAAGAGGTAACTAGTCAATCCAATTATCTCCATATATATTTGAAAGCCGGCCATTCAAATGAATGGCACCCCTCCTAATCAAAGCATTCATTGTTTGCAACTAGCCGAAGCTCCATAACCCAGAAAACATGTCAATAAAATTGCCAATGAGTTAATAGTATCTGCATCAAGATGGGTTGGTCTCACCTTGTATCAATATGTTCTTCTGAGTCAAACCACCTCTTAAATTGGCCAGATGTGAGCGCAGGATGTCAACTAATTTGTCCAACTAAGAGATTTACTGTGACTCGGCAGAGGGTGGATGCACTTCAAAGGGTTGACATTTACTCCATGCCAATTTATTACCACTGCGGCCCACTCGAGTGGGTGGACTGGCTGTCGCTTCCTTGTGTGTGTTCATAGAAGATGCACATTTCTTTTATCTTGTGGGTCACCTAACATTTTGTTCCCCAAAAATTTCCCATTCATAAATTTCCAGCAAGTTTTGGGCAAAAAAAGTATCATTGCTCCAAGAAAAAAACAGGAATACCAAAAGTTATCCATAATTGGCCGCCCGGCAGATGAGTGGTTAGCGCATCGGCCTCACAGTTCTGGGGTCGAGGATTCGATCCCAGGTAGGTCCTCACTGTGTGGAGTCTGCATGTTCTTGCGTGGCTTTCCTCCCACATCCAAAAAACAAGCCGGGTAGGCTGGTTGGATTGGATTGGATTGGATAACTTTATTGATCCCGTATTCGGGAAATTTCATTGTGACAGTTGCAAGTAAAGGCATAGTTATAAGTTAGACAGTACAGTCAAAGGCCGCAGAACAATAAAGCAAAAGCAAAAAGCACAAAGTACAAAGCAAATCAAAGTCAATGGGATCATTAAGAATCACCAAATCATTAAGACGGAAAAGCAGCAAAAACACAAAATGAGCTACGAGTTTCGGTAGCAAAAACGGATAGACTCAAACGACGTAAAGTTGGACAAAAACTTATATGCAAATGAGTGCCTCGAGATATGAAAAAGATCCAAGTTACGAAATCCCCCAAAAAGTAAATGCATTTCCTTATCCCTTATTTTATTTTGAATTTGTCACGGATGCATTGACTCTCACTTGCTAAACTCTACTGGGCTCTCATTGGCTGTCTCACAACAACCACTATCCATGTTTCAAGATTCTCTTCTGTACTTTTTACCGCCGTTCCTCGTCACGGAGTTCTGATGGTGTTTTTTTGTTGAGTTTTTCTAAGTTTAGATAAAACAGCTGCTTCTGTTTTATTATCATGCCTCCCAAGAAAATCACCAGTGCGGATGAAAAGAAGTGGTCAGCAATAAATTAACATTAATAAATCATTTTCTTGTAATTTTCTCTCATTTTTGTATGTTGCTCACATCTTTCATACTAAATTGGGACACTTTGATCAATTTTAAAGAGGTTAATTCATGGGTGGGCAAACTATTTCAGAAAGGGCCGCAGTGGGTGCGGGTTTTCGTTCCAATCTATAAGAGGAAACCTTTCCACCATTCTGGTATCCTAGAAGTGCAATCAGTGGATTTCAGTCAGGTGCTTCTTGATTCAGCAGAAACCTCATTGGTTAAACTGTTTGTGTTGGATCAGTTGGAACAAAAACCTGCACCCATAGCGGCCCTCGAGGATCCGTTTGCCCACCTCTGGTTTAGTTGGTAGTTGTGTCTGGACCATGGAAAGAAGCTAGAGAATTTACATTAAAAGTACTGCTCTACTTCCAACGTTTTCAAGATACAAAAAAATTCTGGAACCAATTAATTTCATAAGTAGAGGTATGACTGTAAGTCGAAATTGACCAGAAGTGAGATAGAAATGGTCGAAAATCAACAGAAAGTGACCAATTGTTACAATTGTGGGTGGTGGATCCCAAAGCAGGCAAATGCACAAGCTCGACGTGGAACTTTCTATTTATTGAAAACGTTCCAAAGACGGGCCAAGGCACAGAAGAGGCAGCGTAGGCGAGTCGTTATTCACAGTGTGGAGGTCGGTAGCCAAGAGGACCGTAGTGGGGTCCAGAATGAAGGTACAATGTGTGGTCGAGGTCCGTGGTTCTGGGTGTGAACGTAGTCAGGGTCTTGGGAAAAAAAACGAGGCCAGCGATCAGGCAAGGCAAACAAGGAGATAGCGCGAGAAGGTACGTAACAGTAAACTGATTAAGACGATCCAACGGCGTGGTCATGCTCTGGTCGGCTTTAAATACTTCTTGCTGACTAATGAATCGCACCTGGTACTGCTAGAGCCATCAGGTGCTGGAACTGTGATTGGATGGCAGGCTCAACCAGCCACCCTGGAGCTGACACCCATGAATACACCAAAATGATCTAAAATGTACAGGAAGTGACCCCGTAATCCCTCAAAATGTAAGTGAAATGCAAGTGACACAAAATTAACTTAGTTATATTGCTAATATCAAAAGAAGACATCCAATTCATTTAAACTTGGAGGCTGTGAATGCTCATGTTTCGCTACCATTGAGTTTACAAGCACATATCCCCACACAATTTAACCAGAAACTGCATTTTCTCGCTTTAGTTATTTTTGTGTATGGAAATAAGGAGGGTTAATCGAGGTGAGAGATAGTACCGCACACGATTGAGATGATAAAACAGTGGTGGCTCATAAAGAAAGCTTTTTTTTCTTCTTTTTTTTTAATGGTCGTGTGGATCCGGGCCAAGATTGCGGCCAAGCAGAGAGATGTTGAAGGTAATCTCCTCAGCAGCCAAGGGAGGGTGAAGAACATTGCAAAGTTTTTGCCGGGGTTTATTACCATATTTTCTACATTGATGATATGGAACGGTTATCTTTCTTTGCTTTGACTCCACAAGGCCGTCAGCTCATTTGAGAAACGAGCTAGGTAGTATACTTTCAGAGCTCAACCTGCCAGGCATGCCTTTTTTTCTCTCTCTGGAATCGCCTCCCACCTTCGTGTGCCGCCGTCATAAAAAACACAGATGGAATTATTTTCTGTCAGGTTCTCCCGTCTTCCTGTGCGTCACCCAGATTGATTTTGCTTTAATTCAGTACATGAGGATGATCAAATGTGTGTCCCGGAGAGGTGCTGCGTTGGTGGATTACAAGCCTAGCATACAAAATCTATACTTGAAGACTTTCGGTGCAATTGATGATGATAGATGTCCAATCATGTGGCGGTTAGGAAATAAATTAAAACTCTTTAAATGAGTTTATCATTACAGCCTGCCATGCATTTTATTTAATGTGGGAGGAAACCAGAGTAACCGGAGGAAACCCACACAGGCCTGAGGAGAACATACAAACTCCACACTGGTGGACGTGACCTGAATTTGAACCCAGGACTCCTGAGCTGTGAGGCCGACGCACTAACCACTTGGCTGAGAATGTTTATTGTCTATTTAGCTGTGTCCCAGTACAATAAACCCTTTTTGTCCATTGAAAGTGTTTGTATATTAAGAATTACATCCTAATACTATATTATTAGCATGTTCCCTGATTTACCCAGTTGGATTTACAAAATAAATCCTCTATAACTGGCACAAGTGTAATGCAAAAATATTGGGAGGAGTGCAGCGATTGGAACCTTGAAGAGCTGAAAGACAGAGTTCTATTCCGGGAAAAAGGAACGTGTATGCAACAAAGTGGAAAGAGCCACAGAAGATTTTGTTTTACTTTTAACGACCTTATTGGTATGACAATACAGTAGAAAATTGAAAAATGGCCAACGGCCCCAGTACTTCCCAAAATGTCAACTTGAGAAAAGAACGTGAACAGGAGCCACCAATTAAAACTTCTAATTAAATCTCAACTATTATTAGAAACATGCTGGAAGCACACCATGAAGGGGGAACTGCAGATCTTTGCTCTGGCACCACTTTTCCCGAGGCGGCTCCATAATAGCGACATTCGCCTGACAAGAAAGGCCACTGTCGCTGCTGGAAAATAGAGAAAAAATAAACCGAGCTCCTTACCGACCATAGACGCCTAAATTAATTGAAGTGGGAGGGGTGGCAGCAAATGAATGAATGTTCATTCAATGGATTGCCAGTAGAATAGTGATAAACTGCATGTGTCTACTAGTCTACTCCTGAAGGTCCTACTATGCAATGCAAAAAATGTCGGGGAAAAAAAACAATTAATGTTCATATGCTGATAGCTCTCCCACATCAAAAGAGCTTGTTTGTTCATATGTTTTAATGACAAAAAGAAAAATTCTAATTGATTTATTTAAAAACTCATTCAATGTAATAAATTCCAATAAATAAATAAATTTCCAAGATGGCGCCATTCACGCGGGAGCCAGTGGGAGTAGCTCTGTACGCTCTTATGTTTTTCGTGTTTTACAGCCCTTCTATCTTTTTTTTAATTACATTTTAATATTTCTTAATACATCCCTTTTTACTTTACTTTGTACTTTATAATTTTACTTTAATGTTTTTACAACTTTCCTTGTTCTGTTAGCCTGGCTTCTTTCGGCTACATTTTTTTGGAACCATTCAGCCATGCCTACGCTGTCACACAAATGGGACTAGCTGTTACAATACGTAGCAGAAGGAGCAACACCTCGGTGCCGCCGGAGTTTCGGAGCTGGACAAAAGTGCCGGGAGGAGAGGCAACGCTTCTGACCAACCATTCCATCGTGGGATAAGATGGAAGAGCTGCCGGCGCTTACCAGCAACGGAGTCGAAGAGTTCTGCCCTGCTTCTGTTTTCTTCAGCTCCAGACTACTGAGGAACTGTGCGGATAAGCTTGGAAGAGTGACTCTGCATATTCTCTACCTCGGTCACAGTCTGCAGAAGTTCCCCATCTCATGGAAGACTTCCTGTGTGGTTCCAGTTTTTGTCCAACTTTACGTCTCTTTGAGTCTATCCGTTTTTGCTACCGAAACTCGTAGCTCATTTTGTGTTTTTGCTGCTTTTCCGTCTTAATGATTTGGTGATTCTTAATGATCCCATTGACTTTGATTGGCTTTGTACTTTGTGCTTTTTGCTTTGTTGTTCTGCGGCCTTTGACTGTACTGTCTAACTTATAACTATGCCTTTTCTTGCTACTGTCACAATGAAATTTCCCGAATACGGGATGAATAAAGTTATCCAATCCAATCCAATATGCTGATAGCTCTCCCACATTAAAAGAGCTTGTTTGTTCATATGTTTGAATGAAAAAAGAAAAATTCTAAATGATTTAATTAAAAACTCATTCAATGTAATAAATTCGAACCTCAAAAACATTCAGTCCAAAGGTTGCATCCTATTCTTGTGTTTACGTGCATTTCTGTATGCAGAGCTTTCACAAGCAATGAGACAACAACTAGGGATGCCATTGGAACAGCATTCATTTCAGCAATTCAATATGCAATTCCTCAGAAGGCAGGGTGGGAGCACCAATTTCCATTAAATGATCAAAATGAGGTTAAGAAGTCAATTGTTTTTGTAAATGCTGGTTGCTAAGGACTTTTAAAATCCAAACATCGCCTTTTTGTCTTAAACACTTTTGGCCATTTTCTCATAGTTAACTTTTTAAGTTACGTCGATATACAATTGTGGTGTCCAATCACGTTCCCTGTAAATTTTAACATGTTTGGTACTAGGTGACATCCAATTCATTCAAAGTGGGAGGGCTCGCAGTAAATGAACAACCGTTCACTCGCTGCAAACTCTTCCATGTGAAATGGATTGGCCGTATCAAAGTGATCAACTTACCAACATTTGCACTCATTTTAATGCAGAACAATGATTTGGGTTACATTTCTTTAGATACAGAAAATTAATTCATTCATTTTCTGAGCCGCTTATCCTCACAAGGGTCGCAGGGGCTGCTGGAGCCTATCCCAGCTGACTTTGGGCTGGAGGCGGGGATACCCTGAATCGGTGGCCAGCCGATCACAGGACACAAGAAGACAGACAGCCATTCACACTCACATCCATACCTAGGGGCCTAGGAAATCGGAATATCCGGAAAGAACATACCAACTCCGCACAGAAGGACCGACCTGAATTCAAACCCAGGACCCCAGAACTGCAGGGCCAACACGCTAACCACTCAACCTCCAGGCCACCATATTACAAATCATAAATAAATTAATTTAAATCACATCAAGAAGCCTCAGTCTTGGAGTCATGTCGTAAACATTACTCTACTGTTCACCACAGCAAGTAAATTATACCTGCAAACGTGACCTTTTCCTTCTCTGGCTCATCAAAACAATGTCCTAATCGTCTACACGCATTTGCAGTCAATTCACTATCACATGCAGGTTGGACTCTTTCTTCCTCAAGTAGTCCGCAGGCCAGACTTTGCTCTGCCTCTCCGAACCACTGCCGCCTGCTTGAGTATGCACAGTATCACTCCAGTGATTGATACCCTCGAAGGGGAAGAGGAAATCCATCCCCAGGTTGCGGCGCAGACTGTTGATGAATGACCCCTCAAAGGCCCGAGCAGAGCTGATAGGTCACAGGCGCCAGAGACCTCCAAAGACAGATGAGGGTCGAGTCTTAGCAGTAGGAGTATGAGGGAAGAAAAGGCAAATGCAGTTGTGATTTTTTTTTTTACATGGAGGAAAATATTGTAGAGCACTAAACACTGTGGGATAGACTGGCCAACTGGCAAATTCTTACGCAGGTGTTTTGGTTTCAATCTAATAATGGCAATTGTTTTGAATCAGATTACATTGAAATGTTTTCAGTTATGTGCGACTAAATACAGAGAAGAGGAGACTGCACGTCAGAAATGCTCAGGAATGAAGGCACATTATGAGTGTGGCTCCTTGCAAGTTGTAACCAGATATGTGAAAGATGTCTTCCAATTTTAATTAAATATTACTAATAATGATTTAAGGGTATTAATCATTATTCCAACACTCTGGGTGCTCCGGTTTCCTCCCACATTCCAAAAACATGCATGGTAGGCTGATTGGACACTCTAAATTGCCACTAGGTGTGGGTGTGAGTGTGCATGTGTTAGGAGAAGCCTGTTATTGTTTTTCCCTTTGCCTTTTCCCTACTCTTGTTTGTCCCTCCTGCCTTGCCGTTGTGCTCACGCAGCTGCTATGAAGACAATTAGGCTTTTGTCGAGTCAATGATGATGACAAAGCCTATGTCCGATTATTATTATTATGAGTGCGAGTGTGCAGTTGTCCGTCTCCTTGTGCAATGCGATTGGCTGGTCACCAATTCAGGGTGTCCCTCCGCCTCTGGTCCAAAGTCAGCTGGGATAGGCTCCATCACCCCCCGCGACCCTAATGAGGATAAAGCGGTTCAGAAAATGAGAGGAGATGAGACATTGATCTCACGTAGCCCTGTTTTAATCTGCCAATTTCTATCTGTAGTATAATATTTGAAACTCAGAATGAAATTAACACATAAATTAAGCATTAATCGATGTACCTAAATATTTTTATAAAAGAACCAGGGTCAACTTATACCAGTGTTAGTCAAGATGTTGCTGCTGACCGGGGAGGTGAGTTGAGGATGTGCAGCTAATAGAAGTTGGCATAATGGCAAGAGAAACAGGGCATACTGTCCCAGTAAAGAGCATAAAATAACATATAAAGCTCTTTCCCTCTGCTTCAAGTTTACAAAAAAAATATCCTTCATAAATTGCTCACTCACTGCAGAGACTGCATTGGTCGGGGATTTCCACCCTCTGTTATCGAAACATATGGCATGCTCCATTAGTCGATGGAATCGTCAAAGGCTTGAGAAGGGGAGAAATAAAAACCTTTTCACGTTTGTCCTTTTCCTGTTACCAACAAGTCTAATCTATCTCTTCATTTTCGGTTGTTAACATAAGAGCACTATGCTGTTTTTGTGCCTTGTGGGATCCAGGAAATGTGCCTATTAAAGGCATTGTGGTATTGCTCTTTGATAAAATGGAAGCGGGAAAGCAGTGACCATGGTGGAGCTGCTCCGGCTGGCTGTGACTTCCTGAGTCATGTGCATTCGACTCTTGTTTATCACGGAGTTGTTTGTTGAGTTTTTCTGAGTCTTCGGAACATCATTTTCAGTTGATGTGTGTTTACCTGTCTTTGTTTGCATGGAAGTCGTATTTGTAACTCAAGAAAATGATGAGTGCATCAAGGGTACGGCTTATATATGCAAAAATTAGACTTGACCAATGTTCCCTCTAAGCTGTGCGCATGCGCAATTGCGCACTACGCTCGTCTTCTATGCGCACAGCAAATCATACGGAGCGCACAATTTTTTTAAATTATTTTTTTATCTGTGAGGCCGACACGCGAACCACTCATCCGCCGGGCCGCCCATTCATAGATATTAATCATTACATTTTATTATTACTAAATCATTTATGTGTAGTAGACAGACATGCACCTGCTTATGGTAGGTGTGGTACTGGTGTGTGCCCAAAGCGAGCAATGATAATGTTGCTCACACCGGTACTCAGTGTGCTCAGGGAGGTTGTCTTTCTGCCCGGAAAACCAAAAATTAGAGGGAACATTGGACTTGACATGCACGAAACTGCAAGGTGACAAACACAAAACGTCATAACGCAAGACAATGCGGCCGATACGGTCATTTATTTCAGAATAGAGAAAAGATAAAACGCTAAACAAAATGTATTTTGACTTCTATGAATGAAATTCAAGAAAAAAATAAACCGTATCTTGCATAAAACGTGAAAAAAACTCACTTACTTGTGCCTGCCATTGCTCGCCTAAGGGCACCCCCAGCTTACCTTTTACCGGTAGTTAAACGTGCTCTGACTGTCTAGATGCAAGTAGCCTTGAGACATGGGTTTATAGTGTTTACCATGTGAGCACATCCCAATAGAGTTGTTAAGGCTGATCGAAGGTCTTGCGGTCAATCATTTGAATATCAGCCTTGATACCTGTGTAATGTGTATCTCATGTTATTATTGCATCCAGAGACTCGGACAAAAATTCCTGGTTGTACTGCTCACGTGACTTCCTTTTTTAATTCGTCCACGTGCAGGAAACACCCTTTCGGAATGTGCAATCCAGCAGACGATCCTTTCGATTCATACAGTATCTCAGAAATACCAAATGCGATGGTTTTTCTTAAGATTTTCCCTTCAAAGTAGTACGTTTGTACTCCCTATTAAAACCATTAATATGGAGGTGAAAATTGTGAATCAGGGGGAGTCTTATACGAGAGAAATCGTAAAATTCAATGATTTTAAGGCAATTTTAAGGGTACGGTTTATACGCGGATGCAGTCAATATGGAAGAAAAAATGATACATTTCACATTTTGTCATGGGGAATATGTGTATCAGATCCCTAATCTTGCAAAACAATTGGACATCTGTAGCTTTACAGTAAACAATGAATTATGAATACCATTTTATGATTGTATTCAAATATGGTGCTAATAAACTAAGTGATTCATGTGGCCACCTCAGCCCTGTTAAACATTAACTAATAACACGGTGAGATTCTGACCGAGGAGCTGCCAGACTCAGCTATTACTTTCATCAATAAAAAATTAGGTTTTCTAACTTAGTAAAAAACAGGTATAAATGTCTAAAGTAGTTTATACCCAGGTGTTTTATTGCCATCATAAACATGATTAAACCCCCTTTTGGATTTAAAGATGTGTAAGTGTAATAGTTAAAGCGCGTCAATAGTAATTGAGGAGTTTGTTTTTTATTTCAAAACAACACAGATGGTGATTCACTATAAAAAATAAGACCTTTCGAGGATGCCACTAAAGTTTGATTAGGATGAAAATGTGACATTGGCGCAGACACCTGATAAACTCTCTTTTAAATTGCGTATGTCAGGGGTGGCCAAGTCCGGTCCCCGAGAGCCCCTATACAGTCTGTTTTGCATATCTCCCTCCTCTACCACACCTGAATCAAATGATCAACTCATCAGCAAGGTGTCCAGAAGCTTGATACCGATCCAGATTATTTGATTCAGGTGTGTTT
The DNA here is from genome assembly GCF_051989625.1 of Stigmatopora argus. Lineage (NCBI taxonomy): Eukaryota > Metazoa > Chordata > Actinopteri > Syngnathiformes > Syngnathidae > Stigmatopora > Stigmatopora argus. Next base: position 3,866,130 of record NC_135400.1, read on the forward strand.
GTGGAGGGAGATATGGAAAACAGACCGGATAGGGGCTCTCGAGGACCGTACTTGGCCACCCCCTGGCGTATGTAGACACGCGTATATTTTACTTCCCTATGTGGTCCTTGTGTTTGCTTTCAAAACAGATGTTCCTTTGTTCTGCAAGTTGCAATAGACATTTCAAAGTTTAGCCAGGAGCTGGTATCATGCAGTTCTTCTCAGGCACCTAAGTGTGGGGACGGTTAAATTAACAAGACAAGCTGGTCATAGGAGACAACTCCATACTCTTTCAGCAATAGACTGCCGCACCCTCATTGCAGGAAGGAGCGCTTCTGCAGATCCTTCCTCCCATCAGCTGTCAGGCTCTTTAACAAAAAATGGCTGTGTTAAGACCTACCATATGCATGCATGTACATCTATATGTATGTATGTATGTGTGTATATACATATACATATATATATATATATATATATATATATATATGTATGTGTATATATATATATGGATGTATATGTGTATATATATATGTATATATATACATATATTTCAGCAACGTGCTTATTTATTTATATATTTATTCACGTATTTATTTATTAACTTACTTATTACCTATCTATTTATGTCTAAAATGCCTTTCCTATTTCTGCATTCTCACCCTCTTGCTACTGTGACAACGAAATTTCCCGAATACGGGATGAATAAAGTTATCCAATCCAATCCAATCCAATCCAATATTTGGAAAGTTTCTTCTAAACTGAAACACACCCACTAATATTCAAATTAACATCCAACAGAAAATGAGCATGCAGCATTGGATAGGTATAGGGTTAAGAGACAACGCTCACAATATTTATAGTAAAAACATTTTCGATACTACATAAACAGACAAATAAATAAATGTGCGCTTTCAAACACAAAATTAAAACTAAATGAGTGCATTATGCAGTCAGAGGGTGCCAGAAAATGAACATTACTTTCTGAGGTCATCCTTAACACGGTATTGAGTACCAAATTTTCTTGCATTTAAGCCGTATTTGCAACTCAAAAAGGGTACGGCTTATATTCGCACAAGACTTACAGCGTTGCTATACTCTTTTTCACCAGTACATGTTGGCAAATTAACATTTATTATTTGTTGGTTATTTTCTGTTTTGCAGTAAGAAAACAATCATTACTGGATGAATTACTAACTTCCTTATGATATTGACCCTAATAATGTGCTTTTGATTCATACAGTATCTCAGAAATACCACGGGTGATGATTTTCCCTTCAAACTAACACATTTCTCCTCCTTTATTAAATCCATGAATATGGAGGTGAACATTGTGAATCAGGGGGAGGCTTATACACGAGAAATTGTAAAATTCAACGACTTTAAGGGTGCGGCTTATATGCGGGGGCGGCTTATAGGTGAGAAATTACGGTAAATCCCTTCACATTAGGGCTCAATATTAATAACATTTAGTCATTGTGAAGATGTCATGAAATATTATAACTCTAAAGTCTTCTTAACTCTCTTGCCTTTGACAGAATTAGACATCCAGTCCATTTTTTAAATGGGAGCGCTGACATTCATTCATTCAATGCTAGCGTCTGGGTTTTATAAACTCCTGATTGGACAATGCATTTGAAGTGGGAGGGTGGGCAGTGAATTAACTCTACATATGTTTACTTTTATTGCTGGGCTAACTGCCTCCAGAAGGTTTAACAATGCAACGTGAAAGAGCCAATGGTTGATTGAACAAACAGCTTTACTAAATGGCTTAATGCAGCAAAGCTGTAGCAATATATCTAAACACCATTTTTTAACGAGCGGACAAATATCATTCATGTAGTCTTTTATCACCATTAAAACAGTAAGGGAAAACGTAACGAGAACCAAGAGACAGTGATGCTCTCTGTGCTACCTCTTTGTCATAATTAAAGGTGTTTTTCCACAGAAACGGCTGACTAAAAGTTTCTAGGTTAATTTAAGTATTGAACACTTTTGTTCCTTTAATTGAAAAGAAACTGGGACGAGCCCAATTCATCATTGAAAGAAAGTAAAAATTCCAGCAGATTAAAATGTTATGCGTGTGGGTATGCGTGCAAGTGTGGACCCAAGTGGAGGTAAACAGGCAGGCACAGGAAGGAGGTGGACTTGGTATTCTTTTAATAACATAATTTTTGTATTCATTCATCTTCCGTGCCAAGCATCCTCGTAAGGGTTGCGGGGATCACTGGAGCCTATTCCAGCAAAAAGTGAAATGTAGACTACATCCGAAACTGGTCACCAGTCAGCCATAGGGTACATAACGTAACTCTGTACACTACAAATAAACCTTAATACAAAACTCAGTGAAAATTAAAAAAGTAAAAATTAAAAGAGCAAAACCAAACTTACTGGGGAAACATGAAGGGTACCATGAGGTGACCAGAGGACATGACAAGACGACCCACAAAGGGAAAACAACGACAAGAAGTTTGACTAAACAGGGATTGACAACACAATAAGTGACAGTTGGGTGGCACAATAGGCAGCGATTGGTTGAGGAAACAAGAGGGCAGATGACAACAGGTGAAATCAATAGAAGATCATAAGGACAAGTCACACAGAGGGAAAAAGCCAAAAAAGAATCCAAATTCCAAAATAACCACAAAAGAACTCACGCCGAAATCTTAGAGATCATGAAAATATCAAACCCTCGACCCCAGACTTGTGAGGCCGATTCTCTGACCACCCGGCCACCAGGCCGCTTATGAAAATATAAATCAAAAATAAATAAAGTGGTCACACGGCAACAGTACTTATTAAGCTTCGTAACTAGTATTTGTATTTATACAATTACTACAAGATTGTATTCATTAAAACAAGGCCCGTTTTGTTTATTCATGACTGTAATTTTACATACATACATAGTGTCTTTCTCGAAAGGAGAAACTGTTTATGTAAACCATCAAATTGAAATACTTCATTATTCAGTATTTTTCCCCTGCCTCGAGTCACATAAAATTGTTTAATGTGGCTGTGAGGATGGCTAAGCTTCTGAAACAGTTTATTCATTCATTTCTGAAACGCTTTATCCTCACTAGGGTCGCGGAGTGTGCTGGAGGCTAAACCAATCTGGCTTCTTAAAAGTATTATCAGAATCAATTGATTTCAGTCAAGTGTTGCTCATTTCAGCAGAAAGTTCAGCCATGCTTGATCAGTTTGAAAAAAAAAAACTGCACCCACTGCAGCCCTTTGTGGAATAGTTTGGATATCTCTGCTCTCACAATTTGAATGTCGTAATAGGTGATTAATTTGTCAAATGATTGAGTGCAGTGAATGTCCCTTTTGTCAGGCTTCACGGTGGAAAATGATTGAATGGAGACCTTTGCGCTAGAGGTAAGAACGGGCCGAAAAAATCCAGCCCAAGCCGACCCGGCCCACGGGTATTAGACCTTGGCCCGAGCCCGGCAAATTAACTTAATTTGCAGGCTCGAGCCCGCAGCAACCCCGAAATTTCATATTTTATTAGTGAGGACTCACTCGGGACTACCGACTCGAGAGGAGGAGGGGTAATTTATGATAAAAAATTAAAGCCTGTCTTCTGTAACGAGATCGAACTTAAACAAGACTGTATAAACATTTACATCGTTTCTACGATAATATAGATGTCTGATGATTTCAACTGTTTAAATACCTGTTCAGCGTCGAGGTGCCAGTCTTTTTGCTCTCGTATGAAGGCAGAGCGCCACATTGACTACATTCAGCGAAGCCAACGCAAGTGCCTTTAGCATATCTCTCTCATTTTCTGAACCACTTTATCCTCATTCGGGTCGCGGGGGTGCTGGAGCCAATCCCAGCTGTCTCCGGGCCAGAGGCACCCTGAATCAGTAACCAACCAATCGCAGGGCACAAAGAGACCGCCAACCATGCACACTCACCCATACCTAGGGGCGACTTAGGGTGTCTAATCAGCCTTCCATGCATGTTTTTGGAATGTGGGAGGAAACCTGAGTACCCGGAGGAAACCCACACAGGCCCGGGGAGAACATGGAAACTCCACACAGATGGACATGACCTGGATTTGAACCCAAGACCCAGGTACACGGTCGATTGGTCGCCGGTCTTTTGGTCGCCGATCTTTTGGTCGCCGGTCTTTTGGTCGCCCGGAAGGTAAGTGATAATTACCATTTAAATCGCTGCTCAAATTCCCTAAATACAAACTGTGAATTACTATTTAGTCATACTTAATGCCCTAGTAATTATTAGGCTAAAGAAAAGCTCAAAATTTCCCGGACTTTTGTTGTTTTTTGTTGGAGAACTGACGTAGCTTCTTAAAGGGACAACGCATGTACACACAAACTCTTATACACTCAGACGTCGGCTCAGTGAAACTGCTCATGGCCATTGTTGGCTTTTATTGATGCGTAGACCGTGTTGTTTTACCTTGTTTTGTCGCCGGTCTTTTGGTCGTCGGTCTTTTGGTCGCCCGTTGTCACGGTCGGGGCGACCAAAAGACCGCGACCAAAAGACCGGCAACCAAAAGACCGCCAACCAAAAGACCGCCAACCAAAAGACCGCCAACCAAAAGACCGCCAACCAAAAGACCGGCAACCAAAAGACCGGCAACCAAAAGACCGGCAACCAAAAGACCGGCGACCAATGGACCGCACACGCAAGACCCCAGAGTTGTGAGGCCGACGCGCTAACCCTCACGCCACCGGGCCGCCTCCCCTAACATATTCAACAACCAATTTGAAGCTTTCCCATACCTCACTCTTACCAGTATGTGTTTGCTTTTTCAGTTCTCCTGTCTTTAGTTTATCCTTAACTTCTTGCTCAAAATAGATGCAGACTTGAAAAGGGGAAGATTATTAAGAGGGCAGCGTTCACGTGACGTGCTAAGAGCATGCTCTGGCTCTGCGGCTTCAACTGCAATTACTTTACAGCGCTTCTGTTTTATCCAAAGTATTCCTTACTTTAGTATCCACACATCATCTTAGTATACATTTTTATAAATAAAAAAAGTCAGCGAGAGAGACGACATCGATTTAGTAGACTTTTTTTCCAGCGTGAGAGAAGCCTGGCCCGACCCAAACCTGAAGTAATGATTGACATTTCAGGCTCAAAATTTGGGTCGGGTCGGGCTTGGGCTCGGGCTAAACATCTCACCTCTACCTTGAACCATCAATGGCAGCCTAATAATTTAGTTAGTTATATGGATTGACCGACATCATGGGTCACCACCTCTGCTCCCTGGGGGTACCAATCGAGTCTGTTTTCCATGCCTCCTTCCTCAAACTCACCTGAATCGAATGATCAACTCATCAGCAAGCTGTCCAGAAGCATGATAACTGGTTATTTGATTCAGGTCTATTGAGAAGGGAGATATGAAAAACAGACTGGGTAAGCATCCTCAAGGACCGAAGATGGTGACTCCTGGCCTACATGATGGCCTTTCAAAGGAAACTGTTACTACGACAATAATGAGTTTGAAACCCCAACCTACGAAAAAACACAGCCTGCCATTCCTCAACAAAGTTGGTGACGAGTATTCAAATTATGTTAGTTTTAAGTTTCATGAGAGATCAAATCGCTGCCATGTGCCAGCCAGCATGTCACAGTTGCAACGTGGATGAGAAGAGGCCAACATAGTACAAAATTATATATATGAATATAGTACATGTATATAACCTTTTAAGCAACTTCAGGCTTTGCATTGAAATAATGATCTTCCCATTGTCATAGTAGTCGATCCAATCTTTATTTAGAATTCTATTTTGGATGGCAACCAGAGCTCCAACAGCACTTCTAAAACAGCCTATTTTTTTCTTTTTCCCCCAAGGGCAGTCAATGCAACTTAATGGGTTATGCAAATGCATGGCTAGTATGGAAAACAATCATGGTAAGAGATGATTGATGTATACGTATACAGTATTTCTTGTTACCTTGTAAAAATGCAACAGTGCCATCTAGAGACGCTAAAGTTATATCTAATAATTTTCGCCAGGGATTAACTTTAATGCAGCACAGCATTTCAAGATTTTTTTTAAATGCAAAATTAAATAGGTGCTTAAGAGACAGCAATCCTAGGGTGATATTTTTCTATGAAATAAAGTGTTGCAAACATTTAAATCAAAAAAATGTCAAATATCAAAGCTAACCCAAGTAAAAAGAGAATAAAGCATACATAAAGATATTTTATGGGGGAAAATCTAAATTACAGGTTTCTAACTTAAGGCTCAGGGACCAGATTTAGCCCATGACATTTTATGTGGCCCAAGAAAGTAAACAATAAAGTTTCTCTAAAAATAAAATGCAGCTCAAATTTCTGTCATCCTTGAATGATTGGGCAAACTCCACACCGGATGGAAGGTGGGACACCACCCTGGGTTGCCAACTTCCTTTGTGTGGAGTTTGCAGGTTCTTCCCGTTTTCTCTGTAAAATGAAAAAGATGAGGCCTGTAATTTTCGTCATAGATGTTCCTCAACTAGTAGTTAGAGTGTCGGTCTCTCAGTTCTGGGGTCGAGGGTTCGGTCCCAGGGTTGTCCTAACTGTGTGACGTTTGCATGTTCTCCCCAGGCTTGCATGGGTTTTCCCCAGGTACTCCGGTTTCCTCCCACAGCCCAAAAACATGCATGCTAGGATGGTTGAACACTAAATTGCTCCTACGCATGAGTGTGCATGGTTGTCCGTCTCTTGGTGCCCTGCGATTGCCTGGCCACCAATTCAGGATGCCCCCCCACCCAGGTACCTAAGTGAGATGGGATAGGCTCCAGCACCCTCTGTGATCCTTGTGAGGATAAGCGGTTTAGAAAATGAATGAATGTCCCTCAACTATGAGATAAGAGGGGACATTTTCACAAAATCATATTGTATGATTTTTGAAGAATATAATTGCAAATGAGGTGGAAAATAAGTATTTGGTCAATAACAAACAAACCAGATGTAAGGATCTCACAGCTTTTACTCATTCCGTAAGAATCGTCTTCTGTCCTTTACTCTTGACTCTCAATTAGCCTTCAAACGACAGATAAAAACACGCTAAATAAAATTAAATTTTTGTCAAATGTAGGTTCATAAGAAACAATCACCTGAGTCAGCAAAATTATACACATATGCGTGTGTGCGTGTGCGCGTGTGTTTGTGTCTAGTATGTGTCATCATTTATCTTGTACCTACACAAGGGACTAAAGATGGAAATTAGCCCACTGTTACAATCTGTGTGCGGTCGATTGGTCGCCGGTCTTTTGGTCGCCGTCTTTTTGGTCGCCGGTCTTTTGGTCGCGGTCTTTTGGTCCCCCCGACCGCGACAACGGGCCACCAAAAGACCGGCGACCAAAAGACCGGCGACAAAACAAGGTAAAACAACACGGTCTACGCATCAATAAAAGCCAACAATGGCCATGAGCAGTTTCACTGAGCCGACGTGTGAGTGTATAAGAGTTTGTATGTACATGCGTTGTCCCTTTAAGAAGCTACGTCAGTCAGGGTCTTAACAAGTTCTCCAACAAACACAATAAAAGTCCGGGAAATTTGGAACTTTTCTTTAGCCTAATAATTACTAGGGCATTAAGTATGACTAAATAGTAATTCGCAGTTTGTATTTAGGGAATTTGAGCAACGATTTAAATGGTAATTATCACTTACATTCCGGGCGACCAAAAGATCGGCGACCAATCGACCGTGTACCGTTACAATCTTATATATATTGATAGGTTTATTAATAGGTATACTTTAATAAAAATAGCCCCAACATATATGTTCATTAATGTGCTGTCCCTTATCAAATAAATAAATCAAATCAATCAATCAACTCGTTCCCTGTGTTAATGACGCCTGTTTGAAAAGTTCTCAGTATAAATGAACCCTATCCACAGCCTTGGTCTCTTAGATCCACCTTTGCCAAAACCAGAAAGCTGCCAAAGGACAACAGAAACAGAGTAATATACCTGCACTATGTTGGAAAAAATCAGAGAATCAGCGATAGCTTGGTGTGAATAAATCAACTGTGGAACCTAAATTGTGTTCATGATCAAAAAATGTAGATATCATAGGAATTTAAAATGTGCTCAATATTTGAGTTATCTAAGAGTATAAATAACACTAACTTTTAAATGTGCTCCAAATTTATTTAGTTTTGGATGAAGAAAATATTTTAATGCAAAATTGGTGAATATTCACACATATATACACAAACAGGTGATTGTAACTTTAAAAAAGGCACCAAAGACTGGGAAACGCACCTTGAAAAAAAAACTTCAGAATTAAAAAAAGTAAGATCAACGCAGTAAGATTAATTCGCGGCTTTTTCTTCTCTATCACGCTGGAACAATCCTAACTCTTTCAGTGCCATTGACGATGACAGACGTCCAACTTTTCTTCTGCAGCGAGTTTTTCCATACATAGATGGCCAGTCCATTTGAAGTAGAAGGAATGTGATTGACCATTTGTCCATTCACTGCCATCCGTAACCCTTCAAATGGATCTGACGTCTATCGCCGTCAATGGCAGGCTGCAATTTCATTTGAGAGGTTTAATAAGACAATAGTGGTCTGGTGGTGTCTAAAGAATATCTTCCATAAATACAATGGTCACTACTTGCGCAACTGATGTGCATTCATCTGCTTCCTTTTGTGACTACATTGTTCACTACCTGTGCAAGGTCATTTCAAAGAAACTACTAAATTCATCACACGACATCTGAAAAATTAAAAAAGTATATAAACATTTGCAATAAATTACATGTAGTAGAGAATGCAGAAAGAGAATAACTGTCTTTACTTGAGTTTGGACGACAGCGATATGTCTACGATTGTCTGCTGTCGACCAACCAACTAAAACACTCGATGTCACTCCAATTTCCCACACGACATATTAGACGTTGCTTATTTTAAAATGCAAGCGAAATTGTCACATTCTGTTCTTATACAATGATGAAAAATGTTGCGTGTTTTGCGTATGTGAGAAGAAAAGCAAAACATTGTTAGCACCGTGCTTTTGCTAATTTGGGACTATAGTTGAATTAGCCAACCCTTATCTTCTACTTCCTGGATGCGCCTCTGGGCCCACCCACAGGCGTTGTAGCGTCTTCATGGTGGCTCCCATAGGGATGTACTGAATAATAGTTTTTGCTGTTTTTTTTGTTTTTTGTTTTTTGGGGGGGGTGTTCTTGCTTTCTTTAACGGAATCCTCTCTTGTTGCTATTGCACGTCATTTATGGAGGGAGATAGAGACGTAGGACGTCGGGATATAGCCTTCATCCCCATTGTTTCTACGGACACGTGTCCAACCATCGCCTTTGTCTTCCTCCACCACGGCTAAGACTTCTCCTTCATGCATGGCGATGGTGCCTTCGCTGGCGCCTGGAACATAGCCAACAACAGGTTGTATCAGGGGGTCAAATAGGTAGCCCGGGGGACACGTCTGACCCACCGTATCATTTTCTGTGGGCCGCAAAAGTGAATCATGCGCATTGACTTCATGTTTTTCACTAAAATCAAATGTATATAAAATTCCTGTCATCTCAATATCAGAGAATATTTAGTTTTTTTTTCTTTAGACTTAACAGTGAATTACTGCTTTTCCTTTTTTTAATGAATCCAACATTGAAGGAATGTAACTGATTTTAAAAACACAAAACAAAAATTTTAAGAAAAAAGGAAGACAAATATTTAAAAAAAAACAACCCCAGAAAATTAATTTATTTGAAAAACGGAGGTTTTGAAAAATAATTTATTTAAAATAATAATAATAAATGAATTTGAAAAACGACCAGGGCTTTTTTAAGGAATAAGCTAAATTCTTAACGTCTCAATTTTTGTTAAAGTAAAAACCTAAAAAGGATAAGAAAAAGGAAAAAAATATTTATTTGCATGTTTTAAGTAATTTAGCTGCAATTTAAAAATCTGAAATTATTTCCTATTTTTGTTTTAGAGAACATTAAAAACGGTTAACAGTTGACATTTTTTTCTGCTTTTTAACGTTTTTTTTTTTATTTAAAATTTAAAACACTAAATATTCTCCAATTTCTTTTAAGGCCAACAAAATTCATTTTAATTTCATTATAGCATGAACCATGTGCCTTTCGCAGGCCAGACAAAATTATGTGGCATGCCGCATATTACCAGAATAGCATGGTTAACACTTCATACCGTTTACAAGCATTTTATGCAAAATTCTTGTGTGCTAGATGCATACCGGGAAAGTTGTACATGGCGGTGCAATTCCCAATGGTAGCTGCCAGCTCCTCATCCTCAAAGTCATCGTCAAACTCGGCGTAGATGGCGTGGGAGGTGTCGGGCGTGCCTCCGTCGGACTGAGCGCCATCCGGGCTGCAGTGAGCACGCCCACAGGTGTGTGAGAAATCTCAACGGGTCGTTGAGGTATAGCAGAGGCGAGAGTCACCTGAGCGGTTCGTGAGCCTCATTGTCGTTGAAAGAGTGAGATTTGTATCGCGGCGTGTCGCCTCGGCCTCCCGCCTCAGCCAACCAAGTCTGGAAAATTAATCAAGAGCATTTACAGACATTGACTGTGTAATGGATGTGTAACCACGTGGCTCCTAAAAACTACAATGGTACCTCTCCATAACATGAAGTAGTTTCGTATCTTGGATTTTTCGCATTTTACATGTAAATGACGTCATTTGTTCAAACCGTTCTAAGGTTCCCAATATTCACCACCGAACTCTTTCAAAAATACCGATTTAGTGTGAAATATGTGCAAACAACGGGTTGAAGGCACATGAATCTGGCTGGATCGTAAGGTTTGACATCAAAGCGTTTCGTATGCTGAATAGTTTGTATTTGGAAGAATTCAATAATAGCGGTACCGCTATACATGAGAAACTTAACCGATTGAAATCGAAAATTATACAAAAGAGAAAAAAAAACGATGTAAATTATGTCAAATTAAAAACGATTTAACTGCTCCATCTGTACGTGTAAAGTATTATCAGATTATTTTCTTGCAGGATTGTGACTGTTTCCTCATACTTTTTCCCCATAATATTAGAGCTTTCCCCCACATTAGGACTTTTTCCCCATAATACAGTGGTACCTCTACTTACCAAATTAATTGGTTACAGAACTTGTTTTGTAGGCTGGTTGAACACTCTAAATTGCCCCCAGGTATGAGTGTGTGTGTGTGTGTTTGTGTGTGAATGGTTGTCAGACTCCTTGTGCCCTGCGATTGACTGGCCACAAATTTGGGGTGTCCCCCACCTGCTGCTCATCGTTAGCTGGGATAGGCTCCACCACCACCCGCAACCCTTGAATGAATGAATGAATATGAAAACGTATTACTTAATAATATTACGGCTTTATTCTCATAATTTGACTATTCTCGCAATTTACCACTTTATTCTCGCTTGAAAACGAGTTTTTTTCCCCTATTAAAAAATAAAGTGAGCTTGTTAGTGGGTCCCTTTAAGTAGCAAAAGAAGTACTGTTGAAAAGTTGATTTGCAAGCGAACCATGACAATAGAAAGGCCAGGTAGTACTACCAAGCTCCAACGGGGGAAATTCTGTGATGGTAATACTTTCTTCCTGCTCCCATCAAACTTTCCTTTCTCAGTAGGGTGGTCCCTCATGTTTAAATTAATAATTCGGCGAGCGGCTAGAAAGGTAAATAAGAAACCATGAGGTCCGCATTACCTCATACTTATTTTGCTCCCCCTTGAGGCGTTCTATATTCAGATTCGTCTGATTGATTTGAGGTGCCAGACAGGTGACATCTCCCAGATCAGGATTTTTCTCGTAAACATCCTTCATCTTCCCAAGAGCCTCACTGACAGGCGGAAACACAGAGAGAAATTTAGAAGTTTCACTCACACACGTCCTTGTACCACTACTACCTAAAGTAAATATAAAATATTGCACAGCCATGCTAGACGGTCTAATGGAGATGAATGGACAAAAAAAACAACCTCTGATCTATTTCCTTCTGCAACTTTCGACCAGTTTCCTCCAGTTTCTCTTGCAGCCTCTTCCTGCGTTGCTCCGGAGGTAGGTGGGTGAAGTCCTCGGTGACAGGGGGCTGCAAAAAGGTCAAAGGAAATCAATTTCAACCCTGCGGAATTTATACAAAGAAACAACCACACCTCCCTCAGGAAAAACAGCAAGGCTAAAGATATCACCTCACTTTCCAAAAATAATCTTAATTTAGTCACAGTTGGTCACACAGGAGTATCAAGGCCCCACCGAAAAGAATAATCATTACGCTGAGATTTTATGGATGCCTGAATTTACATTTGACAAATATGGACAAAAACGTATTGGGGGAGAATGCATAAGAATGTGAAAATAATTATGAAAATACTATATTATTATAAGTTGTATTACTAAACACAAAACTATTGAGAATCGTAGCAATACCTGGGAGCTTCCAACTCAGGAAACATACTTTTTTCCAGACTAGAATATAAAGTGTCATTGCACATTCACCAGGTTGTAAGCAGTGGCGCTCAGTTTGCACAGGGATTTACTTAGAAATTTATATAAGACTACTGATTTTGGTTGGGGGGGTGCAAAACGTTTAATTCTTCTTTTGAGGGTGGCCGCAACAGAAAATCATTGAGAAGCACTGTTCTTAAGCCTTAAGTATATTTGTTAAATGTAAAGGCATTGAAGATTTAAAGTAATAATTTCAAGATTAACTCATTGGCTGAGGGGGTTTATTTGCTGTCAGCCATTCACTTAAAATGGATTGGACGTCTACTGGTGACAAACTCACAGAAGAAAGATGATTTGACGCAACATGATTGAATGTCTATCATCGTCAATGGCACTGAAAAAGTTACATTTTTCTTTATGATTTTCTTATTCATAAAGTTTTTACAATTTCAGCAAAAGGGGTAGATTTTCACATGAATAATTTTATATATTTTCAGGAAAATTGCATATTGATTCTAAAAGTAATTCACGATGATAAACGTCCCATTATGCCACACTATGGCTTTAAAAAACTAAATGAAAACTTAAGTTTGTCACAAGTAGTCCAGGAATTAAATTCCATGAAGAAAAAAAAAAATCACAAAGAATACTTGTTATTGATATTTTGCTAGTTGTGAGAATGAAGCCAAGATTTTATCTGGAAAAGGTCAAACTTAAATTTGAGAATATAATTCCATATTAAAATATTTAAATCAAATGATTGTATTTGCACCTTATTTTAATATGTCAACTCATACTCAAATACTTTAATACTACTACCTAATTCTATTAATTGATGACTTTTACCTGTACTCGGTTTGGCCCTGATACTCCTTTGTTTTTGAACATGTTAAAATGACCGCAATCGTGTCTCTTCTTTTCCTCCACCAACAAGTAACCGCCTTTTCAATGCAAAACCCAAAATAAAACAGTGGTTTGCCATGTAACGTTTGGAATCAGATTTGTTTAATTGTTTCTAATCTTTTTCACCATTATTAGATTATTGTCTGCCATTGACTGAGCTAGATGCCCAATCATTCCAAACAATTCCAATCAATCCATTTTGACTGGGAGTTCTGACAGCTATCCTTTGATCGCTGCCAGCCCCCAGTCAAATTGGATTGGATGTCCAGCATCGTCAATGGCAGCTATTTCAGTTCAAATGGAATTGATGTCCCCTCACAGCAAATGCTGGTGAATGAATTAAAGGAACATTTGCATTGAAAAGATGTTGGCTTTGTGAGTCGCAAACCAACACCATTAATCCACTCCATATTACCGGAATCCTCTCTGGTGTGAATTTCTGAAGGGGAAGGAAGCAGAATATATGTGTTGGAAATTGGAGCACGTGTACCGTATTGTTAAAAGGAAGGTGACCTCTTACAATTGTTTCCAATGTTGTGTTGTGTGATTTGGAAAATTTTGTTGATAACAACATGGCCTGATATAAAACATGTTTTAATTTTTTTTGAGCAAAAAATTGACATTTATGACAGCTTTTCCTCATTGATTTTCTAATTAAGAGCTGGAACCTAAAACAATCCAGAAGCAGTACCATAACATACACATACTTGTGGCTAATAGTTTTGACTTTTAAGAGTGCTTTATTTAAATTAGCACAATATCATTAAAAAAAAAATTAACCAATATTGATATTGGAAATTGTGGTGTGTTTCTGGATTATATGCTTCTATATTTTATTCCAATATTTTCTATTGTCTTGCATGTATTACTCACGTGCAGTTGGTAGGGAAGGCCAATTTGTGAGATAGAGACATCTTGTGGCTGATTGGTGCTACTATTACTAATCCCATTAATGAAGCAAGTCATGGTAACAATAAAATAAAATAAAAAAAACAAAGGGTCTATCTTCCGGCGAAAATGTGCAGTACTTATGAAGAGTTGTCAGAAGGAGCCAATTGGCTGACTGGGGACATTGTGAGGCTGATTGGTGATACTACTGTGGCATTAGGAATCAACATAGCAAGTCATAACAAATTGGGCGCTATCACCTGGCGAGGATGTGCATTGTTGGAAACAGGTCGCTTATGGTGATCAGACATGTAAACTGTTGACAGAAAATTTTATATCATAGTAACGATATATAGTCATATCCTACAGCACTAGTCCAATTCATGTTTGATTCACACCAGTGAAACATAAGATTCCATATCCAATACACACAATCAAACAGTGAATATATGCAAATTGTGTTCAGCATGTGGAAACACGCAAAAAAGTGGTACTTAGGTTTATAAAAAAACAAAAACAAAACAAAAACAAAAAAAAGGCATGTGCAAATACCAGCGGGTGACCAGCTCTCCTTGCGGGAGGAACTCACCGATCTCCTGAGAGTGCGGAAGGACGAGATTCTGGGTTTGACTGTCTTATTGATCTCCTTCAAACAGTATGACAGGGGGTCCCGGCCAAACTTGGGGGACGGGGGTCCGTTAATGGGCGAGGGGGCAGGAGGGGTCAAGAAAGGTGGGAGCATGGATGGGGAGAGCTGGGAAAGGGCCAGGTCGGGGAACAGTAGGAGGCAGGCGGGTTAATGTATAACAGGGCGGGTACGAGGTGGAAAAGAAGGGGAGGGAGTTGCGGGAAAATAAGGAGACAAGACAAGAAAGAAAAAGACACCGTCAACACCTTAGAGCAAAACATGAAGCGAGAAGACAACATTGAGCCCCAACGACATGACACTGCGGCAGCAAAGCGTCCCTCTACACAGAACCAGCAGCAACAGCCTAACGCCTGCAGTCACACTCACCTACTATAGGAGGCTGGACCTACCGTATTTACTTGCATATAAGCCACCCCCTGCATATAAGCTGCACCTTTAAAATTGCCTTAAAATTGTTGAATTTTACAATTTCACGTGTATAAGCTGCCCCCTGATTCACAATGTTCACCTCCATATTCCTGGTTTTAATAGGGAGTACAAATGTGTTACTTTGAAGGAAAAATCTTAAGAAAAATAATTGCACGTGGTATTTATGAGATACTGTATGAATCAAAAGCACATGATTAGGGTCAATATCATAAGGAAGTTAATATGCCTGTCTTTGTAAATAGCGTCAACGAGTCAATAATATGCGAAAAAGCATCTGAAAAAGATACCAGCAAAACCCTTCAAAGCGAGTCATGTGGCTGGTTCGATAATTTTATGATTTGAGATAAGAGTAAATTGACATACGAGCTTGGTCGCCCAGCGCATTAAGCTCGTATCTCAAGGCATCACTGTAATGGCCTTCTAAATACCGGAGGGAAGTTAAAGGTCAATACCTTTTTTCCCCTTACGATTAGAAGCAACATAGCCCAAAATAAAGTAAGTCTGTAAACTGGATTAAGTTTTGTTAATTGTGTACTTGTATATTAAAACTCATGAAATATTATTATTATTATTGTGTTACACTCAAAAAACAACATATTTAAGGTAAAGAGAGTAAATTGCTACTTTGTACCTCTGCTTATAGGAGTAGTTAATTTACCATAAATGCTAAGATACAGCACATACACTTATTTATTAATTCAAGATCTAACATCACATGCACCCAATACTTTTCATTTACTATGGTCACTAAGGGTAGTTCCATTACGAATTATCTCATAAACACAATTGAAGATCATTAAAGGAAAGTTTAAAAAAAGAAATAAAATTAAAAAAAATGTAATTGCTTCGGCATGGAACCAGCCAAAGGAGCTAGGCGTATAACCAAAAAGTCCCTTGGAGTGACCCGGCTATTCATCGAGTTGCCTAATTGGGAAAACATGACTGATGACACGCAGCAGCACACACGCACAAAATGTACTCAAAACACACACATGCATGGCCAAGCACAGCCTGGGAAGACATGCTGAGAGGAGAGAGGCGTTGAAAAAGCAAACAGGGAATACAGAGGGGATCATTTAGTGGTGCAAAAAGACTGGAGGGGGTTCAAAGAGTGGGGACTACTCGTGACCATCTTAGAAGCCTCAGAGAGTGAGAAACACTTCATGCCCTCACTTTCATTACTAACTCGTTCAGGGCCATCCATTGAGTTAATGTAGGTTCTAAAGTTTAGACAAGGAACATTAAAGCCATTTAAATACCGAGAGAACACTAACAGAATTTAATTCCAGAAACATGGAAATTTTAGGGCCAACCTGACAAAAAAATCTTGAATTCCTAAAATGTCAGAACAGTTAACTCACAATGTCACGCAATGGGGCGCAATTTAAAATTTAAGAAATTTAAAGAGTAGCTGAAAATATATACGGTTCTCAGAGCCATACTGTAAAGTTTGATTAATATTTGGTCTGATAATATTTGTGTCAGGTTTTATTCCGTTATTTGTCAAAATGATTCCCTTAGTTAATGTTCATGCATGCCACCTTAAGAATATATCTAGCACCAAGTTGTTGACACCAGTTGCTATTGAGTGACGCGCCGGATCGTTTTTTCTTAATATTTTCTAGTCAAACATATGGGACAGTGGGAATATAGTTTCTGCATATAAAAACAAACTAAGTTCTTAAACGCATTCCAAATGAGCAATAAATGTACTGCCTGGAAATTTAATAACTGCACCGATTTTACTGTAAATTTAAGACGATTTAACTTCAATTACACAGATCTTAATTCAATGTATTTCATAGGAACCCTGAACTATTATATACATTTTCAATCAATTATTGTTAAGACGTTTATACAATTATAAAATGCTAAAAACTAAATTAACTAGAAAACTTTTTTTTTGAGAAATTGCATTGGCACGCTTAGTTCTGCTGTTTTGGTGGCATTTAGATGTCACTTCCGGTTTATTTAAGTTCAATTCCAAATCATTTTCTGTTGATTTGGAGAAATTTCCGGGTCACCCCCTATTGATTTGGGCCATTTCACACTTTTTCTTGTAGACTTTCTCTGGATTTCGGATGATAGTGACTTTTTTTATTTTGTTCAGTTTCTATTGGTTTTGGAACATTTCTGGGTCACTTCCTTATTTTGGGGCATTTCCATTAATTAAAAAAAAACTCAGTTTCAATACAACGCGAACAATTTTAAGCCATTTTGAGTGGGAGGGCTGACAAGGAATGAACAAAGGGTTATTCACTGCAACCCTACTCATTCAAATAGATTGGGCAACTACATAAACTCATTTATATTCATAACAGAAGGACATTTACCATCATTAAAGGGACCAAAAGAGTTAAATGACTTCCCAATAAATTCTTCCATGGTGATGCCGTTCAATTCAACTGCTGTAGGCAGCGGTGATGCATGGTAAATGCAAGGTAAACCGACTATCAATGAAAACTACCTTTAAAAATATTTTATCAGTAAACTGAATTTTCACAGTGCCTGCTACAGTGCGCGCCAAACATGCCCTAGCACTTCTAAACTTGGCAACGATAATCAAAAGCGCCAGTTGACCCCGATTCCCGTTTTCCTGGCCCGGCAAATAACATTGCAACTTGTTCCCACAATGCTTACGATTGTAGCGGCAAGTATAATGGAAGCAGTGTGTTTGCGGATGCCCGCCGAGGAAAATTCAATGTTGTTCGGGTCCTGTAGTGCTGAAAGCACAAGCACAGCACAACGCTTGACTGCTGGTTGACCTGTGCGCAAACAGGGAGGAGTTAAGGGGGGGTGGGTCACTCATGCAGGGTGGGGACAGTGGGGCATTTGGGTGGTGTTTCTAGAAACAGTCCATGGGATGCAATAAGCTGTAATAATAAAAGAGATGCGTGCTGTGGCGCTTTAGAGGGTGTGACCGGGAGTCAGGTCCATCCTGGCTTGGCCCGCCATGCAACGATTAACCCACTAGTTCACAGGTGTCAAACTGGCAGCCCGGGGGTCAGATACGGCTGGACAATTTTTAGTTCACCAATGTCTCTAAAGAATTAATCGACTCTCAATATAGCTGTTGGTTTTTTAGATAGACCAAGTTGGCACTCCAAATAAAACAGTAACAATGATGTGCCCCGCAACAAAAACGTTTGACACCAGTGCACTAGTTGATTGCTTTGCTACTACATTCATGCCTACGTTTATTTTCATAAATAGGAACATTGCAAAGGGGGTCATATATTACAGTACTTCAAGTGCGAAACTGAAGGTATAATTAATGAGTAAAATATCCTTTATATTGTATTTTTATTTATTCTTTACCAAACTAATTGGACTCTCAGGTCTATTTTTTTAACCAATTGAAACCAATAATATAAAATACACTGTGGAGAGTAAAAAAATCACTGGATATTCAAATTCATCAAGAGCCACGTTTTTCTATTCATCTGACGTTGATGTCGTACAAAAATCCTACCTTGCTCTTTTTGCTGAAAAGCCAAAAGTTTTTGCTTTTATTCTTGCCCAAAAGGTCAATGGTGGCCTTGGGCGTGCCCAGACTGCTGTCTGACGACGTCCTATTGATGCCCTGACTGTAGTCCTCAAACTCCACATCGCCTGGACGCTCAAAACCCGACTTGTTCTGCTCGATGACCATCAAAGTGTCCTGAATGGCAAAGCACGAGAGAAATCCAGCCATTAGTCTTCCGCACGTTTTTAAAACAGACTCAAAGCGGCAACAACTCACATTTTTCTCATGGACATTTGTGCCGGCTTTGGTGATGCCTTCCAGACATTTGCCAATGATGGGCATAACCTGCTTTTCTGTGTTCGAGAAAAGAATGTAGCCCTGCGCCAATTGTCGGATTCGCCGCTCATCCAGCTCTTGCATTTTCTGGATCGCCAATGAAAGAAAAAACTTGTAAAACTGTGTTTTCGTGTAATGTAAGGATAGACTTACAAAAAGGTAAAAAAAAATAATATCGATTAGCTTTCACAAGTACAGTCGTACCTCTATTTAAGAAATTAATTGGTTCCAGAACCGTTTTCTTAACTTGAAAACTTTGTAAGTACAGAAGTACTTTATATGTAAATTCTCTAATTCGTTCCACGGTCCTCACACAACTACCAACTAAACACTTTAAAATTGGTCAAAGTGTCCCAATTTTTTAAGAAAGATGTGAGAAACACAAAAATTTGAGAAAATTATAAGAAAACTATTTATTAATGTCTTAGAATAAATATGAAGCATACAAAATCTATCCGAGTTGAAGCATGATATGCGTATTTCCCTATGACCCGATGGCGTCAGAAAACTTTTACGTGGGCCATGTGTGTGTGTTTGTGTAAAAATGTGTGCTGCAGACTTTTACGCGTGCCCTACGTAAGTAAATATGTGCTTTGTGTGTGTAAATATATACTGTGTTGCACTTGTACGGTTTTTATCCCTTAATAGGGGGAATTGCAATCATTAATAAGGGGAGCATTTAGCCGAGTTGGACAGTGCATGGTATGCGCACGCGCATTGCCCTTTGACCCGTCGCGTCATTAAGCCGTGCATTCTCTAGTAAATTTTCGACTTTTATAGTGAGGATAAACCGGTTCAGAAAATGAATGAATGCCGTGTGTGTGTGTGTGTGTGTGTGTGTGCGTGCGTGCGTAAATATGTACCGCGTTGCATTAGTACGTTTTTTCCTCACTTAATAAGGGGAAATGCAATCATTAGTAAGGGGAACATTTAGCCGAGGTTGACAGGTATGCAAGAGACAATCTTGAAACATGGATAGTGGTTGTTGTAAGACAGTCAATGAGAGCCCAGTAGAGTGTAGCGAGGTTCTAAAGTGAGAATCAATGAATCCGCGACAATATTTTCAAAATAAAATAACGGATAAGGAAGTGCATTTACTTTTTGGAGGATTTTGTAGATTGGATCTTTTTTGTATTTCGAGGCACTCATTTGCAAATAAAAGCTTTCCTAACCTAAAAATTTCATACCTAGAGGCATTTGAAAGTAGAGGTATGACTGTATTCATTACAATTTAAAGACAGGGCTGTCAAACTCATTTTTAGTCATTGGCCACCTGCATTTATTTATTAGGGAACTATGATTTTCTTCAGAGGTACATTTTGCCAGTCAAACCTATGCAAATGTTTAACTTAGGGTTAACTAAAATTTTCATGCACCCTTCCCAGATCAAATGGATTGGATGTCTCCTGGTGTCAAAGCCAGCTAAACTAGTGCTGCCATGATTATTGATTAGCAAATCAACATTTTGACAGTCAGCAAACCTTGCAGTGACATTGTTGTCATAATTTTTTAATTTATTTTTATCTTTCTTAAAAAAAGGGGAAAACAATATTTTCAGGTATTTTTATAAAAGGTCAACAGTATTTTTTCGATTTAACTAAAGAAATTAAATGTTATAATATTTGGAAAATATACGAAATATTTTATTTACACTAATTAATTTAAAAGTACATTTAGTATTTGAAAAAAAAACCACCAAATATTCTCTGATTTCCGCACTAAATAATTTTTTACGTAGCTTCTTTTTTTGTGAAAAGCATAAAACCGATGCACGCGACTAGCAATTGACCCAAAATGATGTTCCAGGCTTAAACAGGCCCACGAACCACCAAGTTGTTGTAAATAGTATTTTAATTGCAGAATGCAAATCCTCAAAATGTCACATTATCTTTCCCAAAAGGTAATACTGTGGCTACAGCTCATGCATTGAGCAGCAGTGATACAACTTACATTAAAGATGAGCGGCATGTCGGTAAAATAAAACTGTTTCTGCTCCTTGTTGAACTTTTGGAGTTGAGCGGCATAGTCATTTTTACACTCCTCTGCGACATGCGCTCGCATGTGAGCTTGTTGCTTTGCCTAAGAAATTAGAACAAAAAGAAGACAATTGTTAAGTGACAGCAGATTTAACCCCAGAAATCATATCAACTCATTGTTTGCATTGAGAGCGATAGATGTCTGAGCCATTTGATGTGGGGGGTTTGGCAGCGAATAAATGTTCATTCATTCCGGAACTAGTGATAAAATTATTTCCATTCAAAGTAGCAGGATGGTTGGTTGATTGGCAAGTAGCTTGCTTGGGATTGGATGCCTAGCAATGTCAATAGCACCAAAAGAGTTAATCACATGACTCAAAAATGTTTTCACCTTTTCAACATCTGCCTTGGTGGCATTGATGTCCTGATCTGTCTTTTCGGCGCTCTGGGCCGCACGTTCTGCTTCTCGCCACTCCCGTTCAAAGCGCTTTTTACTCTGTAAAGAGGACACCAAAGAGGAAGAAGAAAAAGTTAGGACACATCTGTCAAACTTGAGGCCAGGGGAGCTTATGTGGCCCACCAAATAAATTCTTTGGGCCCGCAAAAGTAATTCATGTGTATGTCATGTTTTTCGCGAAAAAAATTGTAACATTTCTGTAGTCTGCAGTGAAAGATAGTGGACTGCGGAAATCTGAATATTTACCGTCTTTCTCTGTTTATTAAAAATGTTCAACATTTCAGTTTAAAAAAAGATAGGTTAAAAGTTGGGTTTTTTAATATTGAAAGTAAATTTGTATTTTAACAAAATCCAAATTAAAAGAAATAAACTGCTACAAAACTACAAAAATGAAGACAACATTAACTGTATTTATTTATTTTAAACAAAAATAAAAATGAAAAATTTTATATTTATTATTTTTCCCTTTTAATTTAAAATCCCTTTTTATTTAAAAATAAAAAGTCTAAAAACAATTTATTGTACTTAAACAGCACAAACTAAACATTACTATTTGCTGTTTATTTAATGGAAAAATATTTTTAAAACCCAAATTAAAATTCACAAAAATACACTTTTTTATTCAAAAACAAAAAAATTACAAACTATTAAACCAATAGAATATTTACCATTTATAAAATGTTAATACATTTTTTAATTTGAATATTTTATAATACTCAATGTCATTTTCAATGACGGACGACTAATGTGACTCTTTTCATATTGTAACGTCTTATCATGCTGTGAATTGAAATTGGTGTGTGACTAGTAGACGTCCATCCCATTTGAATTGGAAGGAATTTGTTGATTCGTTCCTAGCCCAACCTCCACTTCAAATGTGTTGGCAGTCTTTTGCTGTCAATGGCAGCCATTTATTTAAAACTATGTCTTACATCAAGAAGACCTCACTTACGCTTTCTAGCTGTTTGTTGGTACTCTCCAATGTCTGCTGGGCCTTCTTGGCCTCCATCAGATACTGCAGAAATTTGTAAAAATAGAGTTAGCAAGGGAAGTGTGGCTGCTGGAGGGGGGTCATGGGACAGGAGGTGAAGACGGCTGTGTGTTAGCGCAGGGTAAATAGTGACGACACGGTGGAATAAAATCAAATGGAAAGGACAAATGCCAGCATGTCTGCATGAGACGTCTCATCTGATTTCAGTCTAATAATCCATCGAGACAGAGCCAAGGAATGATACCACGCGAAGAGACGGCACATCAGTGCACATGTAGTTCATCTTCAATGAACGGACGGAACTGTACCGTGACACTTTAATCCTTCTGCTGTAAATTTAAATGAGTTTATCTCTAGCAGACGTCTGATCCACTGGAACTGTGAATTCACACTACAAATGTCGAGGGTTCAATCCCAGGTGGATTCTCACTGTTTGGAGTTTGCATGTTCTCCCCATGCTTGCATGAGTTTTCTCCGGGTACTTCGGTTTCCTCCCACATCCCAAAAACATGCAATATAGGCTGGCTGAACACTCGAAATTGAACCTAGGTAGGAGTGTGAGCATGAATGGTTGTCCATCTCCTTGTGCCTTGTGATTGGGTGGCTAACACAGATTATAGGGGGATCTTGGTTGCTTACCGACTTTCGCTCCTGTTTGTGTTCCTGCAGGTACTTGGTGAGATCGGCGCAAATGTCCGTCAGCATGTTTTCAGCCACTAGTTCCCTCTGGCCTGCGTAGTCATTCAACTCGTTTAGGATTTCTAGAAACGACTGGTAGCTGGTGAGCCTAAACATTGTAGGGATGAAAGGAAAACAAGGCAATATGAGGTATTTAAAATTATTTATTCAAGTATTAAAATGAATAACAAGCATGTAAAAACGTGCTATTTGCACAGTAGTACAGTACAGTAAGGAGGGAGCTGAATTAGCACACGAACACATGCACATCACCACGCATCTAAACTTCAAATTAGAGCTGGGCGATATGACAAAAATTGTTATCACGATTAAAAACATTATCAGTCGATATCGCTAATTATCACGATAACTATCATATCTTTTTTCTTTCAAATTTGAAACTTCAAACTTGTCAATAAATAAAATAATTTCCTCCTTATTCAATTATGAAAGTTTGAGTTTGATTTTAAGGGAGAGCACATATTAATCAACATTTTCATATTCATGTTAATGAACATATAGTCATACCTCGACTTACGAATGCCTCTAGGTACGAAATTTTCAGGTTACGAAAGCTTTTTATTTGCAAAGGAGTGCCTCGAGAAACGAAAAAGATCCAAGTTACGAAATCCTCCAAAAAGCAAATTGATTTCCTTATCCATTATTTTATTTTGGAAATATTGTTGCAGATGCATTGAACCTTGCTATACTGTACTGACTTTTTGTGAGACAGACAGGCTGTCTCACAAAAAACAGAATCCATGTTTCAAGACTCTCTCTTACGTACGTGTCAACATCAGTTAAATGCTCCCTTTATTAATGATTGCAATTCCCATTAAGCGATAAAAACCGTGCAATGCTACACGGTACATATTTACAAACACACAGAGCAGATAGGGTACACGTTCATTCATTCATTCATTTTTTGAACCGTAGAAGTACGACTGTATATGTAAATATGTAAGATTGTAGCCGAGGGCTAATTTCCATTTTTAGTCCCTTGTGCAGGTTGAAGGTAAACGATGACACATACATACACACACACCCTTACCTTATAAGCAAAGAGAATATAACATATGATGATTTAAAATGATTTTAGTTGTTCTGTTGCGCAATAAAAATAAGACCTCTCTCCTCACACTATGAAAAGTAAAGAATAAAACCTGGAGACATTTTGATAGGCGTCTATATTTTATAAATTTGCCTTCAAACCAAAAGTTGCTGTGCAATATAAAATAACCAACTGAAGACATCACCTTTGTCAAGCAGACTATTTTCAGCTTCTCAAAAACCTATTAAATTAAAAAGTTGGGAGGAACTTAATCCACTTATGCCCAAGATGAAAAGTTTTTGATTTTTGTAATGTTTTCATTGACACAGAATGAGGAAACGCCTTGATTTCAAGTAAGAAAAATATTACAGGCTGTCCTCAAATAAGGACAGTGGGTTAAGGATATTTTCAATGAGGCTGCTCTTCGCACAGGTACGAGGCAATTAAAAAACGCCAGGGAAAATACACTTGATCTTTCAGTGGATCTGATACGTGTTGTTATTGTTCCTATTACGTTCATGCTCCATGTTAGCCTTGATTGCTAACATGCTAATACATGTTTCTTCATCATCCTCTTCTTCTCCTAAGTGTTGGTCTGGAACTAGCGTTCATCTTCAGTTTTTAATATCATTGACAAAAATTATCGTTATCGTTTTATCGCCCAGCTCTACTTCAAATTATGAATTCAAAACAACTTAGCATTAAAAACAACTTAGCAGTACAGAGAGACCATGTCAAGGACTCGCCCGTTCAAATTGACTGGAAATTGTTTACTCCATTGCTTACCTGCTATCTGGCTCATCTTTGCCCATCCGTTTTAGATTAAATTTCTTTGAGAGGTTCCTGAGAAAAGACAAAAAAATGTCAAAACAAATGTCTATGTATTAGAAATGTCAGGCCCCGGGCAAGACAGGTGGGTGGGTGCTCGGTGCCCACCACCCACGACCATAACAATAATGTTTGTCTGATTTAAAAACTACCTGGCACTGGAGGGGAGCGATAAATCAGTCAATGAGTTAAATTAAAAAAAATACAAATTTGTTCTCTCGCTGGACAAGATGCGTCTAATCCATTTCAGGTGGGAGGGTGGCAATTCCAATGGATTGGACGTCAAGCACTATTAATGGCCAGCGGAAGTAAATTACGTTCAATAACTTTATGATTTCGTAGTGCAGGAAGTGAGGATATTGACTGGGGTGTTGTCTGTTCCCCTTTTTTAACAAAAGTTTGAAGTTATATTTTTAAAAATAATAAATAATAAAATAAGTAAATATACCGTATTTACTCGCATATAAGCCAAATTTGTCAGATAAAAAAATGATGACTGAATCAAGGGTACTTATTTGCGCATCAAAAGACAATATGCACGAAACTGCAAGGTGACAAAGACGAAACACCATAACGCAAGACAATGCGGCCGATACGGTCATTTATTTCAGAATAGAGAAAAGATAAACAGATAAAACGCTAAACAAAATTTATTTTGACGTCTATGAATGAAATAAAATGCATAAAACGTGAAAAAAACTAACTTGTGCTCACTGCTCGCTCAGGGCGTCGCCATCTTACCTAGGGTGCCGGCATCTTACCTAGTTAAACGTGCTGACTGACCAGACGAAAGTAGCCTTCATAGATGTGTTCATAGCGTTTACCATGTCAGCACATCCCAATAGTTGTTAAGGCTGATCGAAGGTTTCGGGGGCGATCGTTAAAAGATCAGCCTTGATACCTGCGTAATGTGTATCTCATGCTATTATTGCACATGGAGACTTGGTGAACACTATGCCGCTATGGACACACTTCCTTGGTGTGCTTACGTTACTTCCTTTTTGAAAGGAAATGATTTTACATTTGTGATCTATTATAATCCTTAAAAAGCGTGATTTATTGATGGATGTGTGGGTGGGTGTGTGTGTAGTTATGTTAAAATTCTATCACTACGTTTGTCCAAACCGTGCATCGTAGAGAGATGAATTTTTTTTATGGTGGCCAGAAACGGCTGTCGGATCCTAATAGACAAGTGATTGAATTTATTCACCTTCTCTAAGTGTGTAAACTCAATCTTTTATTTGTTAAAGCTGAAAGCAGAGTTGATGTATTAATCATTTGTTTTTACTTGATGTGCCTAAACGCACCGCGTGGCTGATTGGTCGTAAGGGAGGACGCCTTTCCACATCATTTACAAACATCAATTTTGGAAGAATTTCCGCCAGCAAGTTTCCAGGACGCAGTAATCCCTCGAATATCGCGGTTAATGTGGACCAGACACGGCCGCGATAATCGAAAAACCGCGAAGTAGGGACAACCCTAGTCGCAGGAGTGGCTTCTAGTTAAGAGTTTCAGCATGGATTTACACATTTTTATGAACTTGAAAAAGAAATTTCCCCATGAAAAGATACACGATGATGTAAAGCAGCGAAAGCTGAAGCCGCGATATTCGAGGGATTACAGTATATTTGTTGGGGCTGCTGCCAACCCTTTATCATGGGGAAACGACCGGGCTGTGGCAAAGCCACTCAACAAGCCAAAGTAAAAAAGAAATGTTTGAATATGTGCAACTAGAAGAACAAGCGGTGAATTTGGGTGAGAAAGGTCTCCTCTGCAAAACATGCAGCGAAACTAAGTGTTTAGCGTTTTAAGCGAGTTTTCCGATGGAAAAATGTTGCATAAAAATGGAAGCTTGATTATCTCAAGTTACACATTCAGCAGAAAAGTAATTTGAATGAGAATAAGTAAGGAGGTCAGACGTGAACAATAAGGTAAAAGATTTGTGCATATTCTAATGACTTTAAGATGTTTTATTCATAGATATTAATCATTAAATTTTATTATGACTAGATCATTTATGGGTAGTATACATGCACCTGCTATTTGCAGTTGCAATACTGGTGTGCCCATAGCGAGCACTTATGCTGTTACTCACACTGGTCCTGTGTGCTCAGGGGGTATCTGTATGCCCAGACATATGAAAAATTAGAGGGAACATTGGTCATTATGACATGACGCAGAAACTCATAAGTGGTCCACAACAACCACATTGTGTTTCTTTCTCTCCACTAAAAAAGGCCCTGTGCTTCCTGATACTTCTCTTCTTCCTCATTTCACTCTTCCTCCATACATATCCTGTGTGTCATGAGGTCGTCTGCTCCTACTTCCTCAGCGCATGCTCAGTGAGTGGGAACTAAGGGACGGACTGCAGCTGGAGAATGAGGCCAGTGTGTTCGAATAGAGTCATGAGATTAGACAAACATGCCATAAACAGCACTTTCAAATATGTTCACACACTTAGCCATAGACGATGCGGGAGAAGGACAAGGCCCACCTCAGCTGCTTTGCATAGTTCTGCTCAATCTCTGTCCTCTCCTTCACAAATTTCACATACTTCTCCACCAGTTCGATCCCGGAGTGTGTGTGTTTCTCGATGACGTCACATCGGTCCTTAAAAAGAAAATATGAGTAATTAAAATGAGCAAGATGGACAAATTAGGGAAAAGAAGCGCTGCAGGATGTGAATCATGTTTTGATTATGTTATGCTGGCTGGAACGCTGTCAAGAATCTGTTACATTGCAGAAAAAATAACACTGGATGTTGCAGAGTAATAACTGATAACATGCATAAAACTTTGTTTTTCAAGAACTGCTCAATGGATACATCGTTCATAAAATGTGCCACGTTGTTACAGAGCCGTTTCAATCATGGGTTCACATTCACTAAAACCGATGCCAGAACCTCAAAGCTAAACGTTT
Organism: Stigmatopora argus; assembly: GCF_051989625.1. Lineage (NCBI taxonomy): Eukaryota > Metazoa > Chordata > Actinopteri > Syngnathiformes > Syngnathidae > Stigmatopora > Stigmatopora argus. Next base: position 3,894,046 of record NC_135400.1, read on the forward strand.
CTCAAGGCCATTTACACTCTTAGAATTCTAAATGTTAGAAACAAGACATTTAAAGAGCAAGGCAGCATATTTGGTAACTTGGACATCACACAAGACGCTAAGAAGCATATAAAGACCCATATGACAAAATATGTGGCCTTCATTATTTTGCCTACTGTTGAGGGCGAGAGACATCCAAATCATTTGAAAAACAGTAAATATTCTCTTTTTTGTTTTCAAATTACAAAAAAAGAAAATCAGTTAATCTCTCTTATGGCTCGGGAGGCAAGTGGTTAGTGCACCGGACGATTGACATAATCCATGGCTATGACCATGTCATCAATCTCCAGGAACCGTTGTTGCAAACTGCATGCCATATTGACAATTTCCGGAGATTTCTGTAAGTAATAAGACAACGGTCTTCATCTTTATTGCGGTCATTGTTTTGGGGGAAATTAAACGTTTACTTCGCTCCTCCGCGCCCTCCAGCCGTCAATTACCCATCCAGAGAGCTCACAATTTTTTTTCCAGGCCCTGACAGCGGGTTTAGCTAACTTGCCAACATCACAGTGCTCCTCATATTTGACAAATATATAAAATATAACTTAACCGGCAGTAAAAGCACATGACTGGTTCACAATGCTGCACTGGTCCCAACTAAAATAGGTCATGTAGCTTCTTGGATTTAGGTTGAGATGTGGTGTGATTCCCCTTTGCTACAAATGTTCATACTGTGAATGTAACTCTCCACTGCATACTGCAAACCCTTCTGCCTTGATCTGGAAGATATTGCTTCAAAACAAATCACTAACGTAGTCCTGTATACAATCCCTGCTGTAAATTTTTCTGTCAGAGTCACAAAGGTTGACGGAGTAGTAACAGTATCTAAGTGAGGTGGAGCTTTTGCAAAAGGTAAATTCACAGTAGAAGGATGACAGGGTGTGTTCTATTTACGATGTGATTTTTTGGGCGTGCATTCTATTGTAGGTCAGTTATTATTGCATTGCATTGCACGTTCTGTCTTGTGGCTGCAGCATGGGCAAAATGGCCAGATAAATTTGTCCCTTTTGAGACAATAAATGTTGAAACACAGAAAAGCAAATACAAAACAGAATTGGCCACCTCGTGGTGTAGAGGTTCACTCGCCTGACTTTGGTACGGGCAGGCGTGGGCTCAATTCCCGATGGCGGCAGAATGATTGGGAGTGCGGATGGTCATTTGTTTCTCTGTGTGCCCTACAACTGACTGGCGACCAGTCTAGGGTGTAGTCTGCCTTTCGCCTGAAGACAGCTGGGTTAGGCTCCAGCAACCCCCGCAACCCTTTCGAGGATGCACAGTATGGAAGATGAATGAATGAAAAAACAGAATTACATGTGTACTTCCTGAGTTATCTGGATGTTGGCTAATCTTGAAATGGTGCACCATGAACAACAGGTTAATTAAACCAGAGTTTCACTGCAAGTAAACCAATGGTAAATAATTAAGGCTGGATGGTGTGAAGATTTCTTTCCTCGGAAGTGCACTCATCTTTCAAATAAAAAAATAAAAAAGATGCATTTAGTTCTTAGTTACAAATAATGAAACAAGGCAGAAAACTATAGCTAATACGACCCTTAGTGACCAATTATCACTGGCTGAGTGTTTATTCACAAAGGGCAAAAAGTACCCATCAAACATTGCTTACATTACTGGATGTTCTCTTTAAATGTTGGATTACAAAACTATGAAATTGTCTAGGTGAGCCAGCTGAAAAGATCCTCAAGAAATGATACGGACTTGTCCTTGCTAAAGGTCCTCTTAGCACTCTCTTAGCTTATGATGTTAGATCAGCCAACACAGTGATCTTTCATTCAGCGACCGCCTAGCACCTTTAAATAGCAATGGGATTAAACACCATGAGTGGACAGAGGGCAGAGAGGTGATTGTCAATGTAAACATTATAAGAGCGAGACGGGGAACCTCCAAATTGGAACACAATTTCCTAATTACAAACCATTTTTTGCTACACTTCAAGCTATTTATTGCTACAAATATAATAAACCGTACAAACAACGAACGCCACATATTTACTCACATAAGGCGCATTTAGAAGTCTAAAACTTTCCCCAAAGTGGTCGGGGTGCACAATCAGTCGATGCGCCTTTTGTATGCACTAAATTCAAGATTCTGTAGATGTCGCTGACAGCTTGAATGTCTGGGTACATTGCTTGCTAACGTGCAATATTTATGTAGTGAAAAGGCGGAAGTGACTGACGCATGTGCGCATGTCATGCTCAAAGCATGACAACATTAGCAATCGATGACGTTTTCGTCTGCTACCAGTGATCGAGATGATCCAGATTAGAGCCGAAAACAGTTTTACAAAAGACGTACTTTTTAAAATATTTTTGATCCCATACAAAAGTTGTTATACAGCATACACAATTTGATATAATCAAAAAACGTTTAAAATATGAGAAAAACATAGGTTCACAGGTATGCTTACGTCAAAGTCAAATACAACAGAACGCTTTTATACCGTAGTTATTACATTTTAGCACCTAACAACAACTGGAACATGTAAACAAAGCTGCAGCCAAGTTTTTGTAATGTCTATCATCAGATCACTGCAGCCAAACTACCACAACATTTAAAAATGTATATCACCATCAAGAAGACCCCTGAAATATCGCCAACTGTACAATATGACGCAGCGTTTCACCAAATCCAAGTCAAAGTACAGTCATACCTCTACTTACGAATGCCTCTAGGTCCGAATTTTTCACGTTACGAAAGCTTTTTATATGCAAACGAGTGCCTGTAGATACAAAAAGATCCAACTTACGAAATCCCCCCAAAAATAAATGCATTTCCTTATCCATTATTTTATTTTGAAAATATTGTTGCGGATGCATCGATTCTCACTTTAGAACCTCCCTACACTCAACTGGGCTCTCAATGACAGTCTCAAAAGAACCACTATCATTGTTTCAAGATTGTCTCTTACCTACCTGTCAACCTCGGCTAAATGTTCCCCTTATTAAGGATTGCAATTCCCTTTATTAAGCGAGGACACCGTACAAATGCAACGTGGTACATATTTACACATACACAAGGCACACGTTCATTCATTTTCTGAACCGCTTTATCCTCACTGTAAAAGTGTAAAATTTACTAAAGAATGCATGGCTTTATGACGCGACGGGTCAAAGGGGAACTGTAAAAGTCTAAAATTTACTAAAGAATGCACGGCTTTATGACGCGACGGGTCAAAGGGGAATGTGCGTGCGCATATCATGCCCTGTCCAACTCGGGTGAATGCTACCCTTATTAATGATTGCCATTCCCCTTATTACGCGATAATACCCGTACAAATGCAACGCGGCATATATTTAGACACAGGGAACATATTTACTCGCATGGGGCACACGTAGAAGTCTAAACTTTACTACAGAATGCACAGCTTTATGACTGGACGTGTCAAAAGGGAATGCCCGTGCGCATAACATGCCCTGCCCCACTCAACTAAAAGCTACCCTTATTAATGATTGCAATGCCCCTTATAAAGCGATAAAAAACGTACAAATGCAACACGCCACACATTGTCACACACACACACAGGGCACACGTAAAAGTCTCAAATGCACTACAAAGTGGACGGCTTTCTGACGCCATCGGGTCATAGGGAAATGCGTGTGAGCTTATGTTTCAACGCGGATAGATTTTGTATACTTCATAATCATTCTAAGACATTAATAAATAATTTTCCTATAATTTTCTCGTGTGTTTCTCACATCTTTCATACAACATTGAGACACTTTGACCAAATTTAAAGGCTTTAGTTGGTAGTTGTGTGAGGACCGTGGAACGAATTAGAGAATTTACATATCAAATACTGCTCTACTTAAGAAATTTTCAAGTTACGGAAAAAGTTCTGGAACCAATTAATTTTGTAAGTAGAGGTACGACTGTATTAACCAAGCGACAGCTATTTGTGTACAGGGGAGTAACATATCGACTTGTTGAAAGTATCGAAAAGTATTTAAGTATGAACACAGAAATGTTTTATTTGATTGCAAAAGTATCATTACTCAGTTAAAGAAGTATAAACTTTTTCACGGGTAAAATAACTATGATCCCTCACCACTTTCCGACTTCAACATTTGCGGCTTCAGTACAATGCGTTTTTTTATATTAAGTATAAAAAACAAAAGTTCATAAATATCATTATATCACACATGACTTACTACCTAACAAGTTGGTCATCGGCCTGCAAAACATTAGAACGGATTGAAAACATTTAAAAGCAAGCTCTCAAAGTACAGTGGTACCCTTTCCACGACAACGCACTCGTAAACGGAACAAACAAATTTAAATTAACTTGGATTAATATATACAGACACTCAAACATACGTTTAATGTAACTTTACACAAAACTGAATTCTAATTTTGTTGTAATCTTTTGTTACCTTCGTTTTTCGGGTTGGCGGTTTGCCACGCCTCCGCCCTCACGTTCGCTATCGATGGACTGTTTGCTGTTGTATTGCCTTCAAAATATTCCCAAAATGATGCACACAAATGTCCTCACAATAGGATAATGCACAACCACTTGCCAACGAGAAATAGTCTGTGAGGAACGATCGAGGGACCTTTCCTAAGAAAGAATAACAGGAAATGACATGGCTGAGCTTCCCACGTATTGATTGTGGGTAATGAAGTTTTATTCTGAGAAAGGTTGCCATTGCCTACGGGTGTTGTGTGCAGGAGTATACTTCATTACCCAGAAAGCCCTCTTTTTGCATGCGCGTTGTGCGTTTCCTGGTCCTAGGAGGAACTCGTCTGAATTATTCTTTCCGTGCTCGTAAATATTGTTATACACGAAAGATATGCAAAAAAGACCTGGCTTGGTCGCATCACAAAATTTTGACCGCATAACGGGCGAATTATTCGATCGAAATTTCCCCCGTAAGACGAGCATTTTGTATGACGAGCGGTCGTATGACGAGGTACCACTGTATTGGACAGAAAACCAAAAATCCACCACTTTTGTCAGATATTCAAAATACACAAACACTTGAACTGGGACAACACTTAAATTTGCAGATGCTACCTTGGCTTACAAAATCTTCCAACACAAAGCTCCTCCACCACTGCAAGATTTTGTACCAAACAAAAATTTCAACAAGGGCTGGCTCTAGAGGTGACTGTAGTTCCCTTCAAAAAGACTGCATTCAGCCAACTCTCGTCCCTGAACCACTTCGCCAATCATCTTAAAGCAGACATGTCCAAAGTCCGGCCCGCGGGCCAATTGCGGCCCGTGGACAAATTTTTACCGGCCCGCGGCCTCTATCATGATTTTTTTTTTTTTTTTAATTTTTTTTTTTTAATTTTTTTTTTTTTTTTTTTTTCATCATGAAATCAATAATATGCGGCCCGCCAGCACTGTTGACCACAGTATAAAATACATGTGTACAAAAAGCTATTTTTCATATTTTTCATTTCATCAGAAGATGGCAGTAGCCCTGTGGCCGCACTCTGGCCGCCGTGACCCTTGACCTTGCGTGATCGTTTCAGCCCAGCACATTTCTAACATGGCGTCTGTAAACAAAAAAAGGAAAGTTGACCGCGAGGGCCGCCGCTTCCAGGACAAGTGGAAATTTGAGTATTTTTTCACTGAAATACGAAACAACTGTGTCTGCCTAATTTGCCAAGTGACTGGCTGTTTTCAAGGAATTCAACATCAAGAGGCACTACCAGACGAAACATGCTAGCTACGACAAGCTAACTGGGAACAAACGCGGTGAAAAAGTGAAGCAACTGGAAGCTGTTTTAACGGCACAGCAAAGCTTTTTCACAAGAGTCCGTGAGTCAAATGAAAATGCCACAAAGGCAAGCTACGACGTGGCAACGCTGATTGCAAAGCACTGCAAACCTTTCACTGAGGGTGAATTTATTAAAGACTGTGTAATGAAAATGGTTGAGAAAATTTGTCCCGCGAAGAAGCAAGAGTTTGCCAATATTTGCCTGGCTCGTAATACTGTGGTACGGAGAATTGAAGACGTTTCATTAGATATTAAGAGACAGTTAGAGGCAAAAGGAACTGAGTTTGACTTTTTCTCGTTAGCGTGCGATGAAAGCACGGATGCGTCCGACACCGCTCAGTTACTGATCTTTTTAAGAGGAGTGGACAATGACATGAACGTGAGTGAAGAGCTTCTGGACCTCCAGAGTCTGAAGGGCCAAACAAGAGGAACGGATTTATTTGTTTCTGTTTGTTCCACCGTAAAAAAACCATAACGGTCAAATTTCCATGGTTAGTTACTACTACTACATTCAAAGAATGTCAGGCTAAATAGTCGGCCCCCACACATTTTCACCTTACCAAATCTGGCCCTCTTTGCAAAAAGTTTGGACACCCCTGTCTTAAAGCCTGGCTCTTAGACGAACAAAATGCAATCCCAACGCTGTCTAAAACTGTGCTACTTGTGTGTCTGTGTGCGTGTGTGTCTGTGTGCGTGTGTGTCTGTGTGCGTGTGTGTCTGTGTGCGTGTGTGTCTGTGTGCGTGTGTGTCTGTGTGCGTGTGTGTCTGTGTGCGTGTGTGTCTGTGTGCGTGTGTGTCTGTGTGCGTGTGTGTCTGTGTGCGTGTGTGTCTGTGTGCGTGTGTGTCTGTGTGCGTGTGTGTCTGTGTGCGTGTGCGTCTGTGTGCGTCTGTGTGCGTGTGCGTCTGTGTGCGTGTGCGTCTGTGTGCGTGTGCGTCTGTGTGCGTCTGTGTGCGTGTGCGTCTGTGTGCGTGTGCGTCTGTGTGCGTGTGCGTCTGTGTGCGTGTGCGTCTGTGTGCGTGTGCGTCTGTGTGCGTGTGCGTGTGTGTCTGTGTGCGTGTGCGTCTGTGTGCGTGTTTCTGTGTGCGTGTGTCTGTGTGCGTCTGTGTGTGTGTGTGTCTGTATGTGTGTGTGTGTGTGTCTGTGTGTGTGTGTCTGTGTGTGTGTCTGTGTGTGTGTCTGTGTGTGTGTCTGTGTGTGTGTCTGTGTGTGTGTCTGTGTGTGTGTGTCTGTGTGTGTGTCTGTGTGTGTGTCTGTGTGTGTGTCTGTGTCTGTGTGTGTGTGTGTCTGTGTGTGTGTGTCTCTGTGTGTGTGTGTCTGTGTCTGTGTGTGTCTGTCGTCGTTTATCTTGAACCTACACAAAGATGGAAATTGCTCATTAATATGTGCTGTCCCTAATTAAATAAATCAAACTCAAAAATGTCAAAATTCACGCTGAAACTCGCAAGCGAAAGACGGGAGATGAAAAATGGCAGATGTCAGGGCACCGCTTCTTCTCCGGGTGGCACTCAGCGCAGAAGATGGAGCGAAATTTCACCATAGATAAAGAATAACGTGCCGAATAATAACAACAGCCGAGAAGGATGTTGTCTTGCCTTTACTTTCATTTCCTTCGGATTACAATCCGCATCACGCACAGAAAAACTACGCCGAGCCTATTTCCGATATTGTTTGGATTTTGAATCGCCGTTTAAAATGCCCCCTAAGTGTCCTATGTCATCAACAACATCATAAATGAATTGACCGTGCGTAATATTAACAAGGAAGAGGCAAACATTCGGAAGATATCCGTTTCCAAGGACACCAAAATCATTGTTAAGATATTTAGATATTAATACATTAGTCTTTTCATATGCTTATAAGTGTAATTTAATAAATACATTTCTCGATAATTGTACAGTCGCGAAAACATGTACAGTGGTACCTCGACATACTATCGTAATCCGTTCCGAGACTGAGATCGTATGACGAGATTCTCGTAATTCGAGCGGACGTTTCCCATTGAAATGAATGGAAAACAAATTAATTCGTTCCAACCCTCTGAAAAAAAAAAACAAAAACAGGATATTGGATTGGAAAAAATGTTTTATTTCTTCTAATTCGCCATGTATTAACAAAGTAATAAATAACGAGTGGCTTAATAGAAATAAAATGTGTTTAATAGAAGTAAAATTAGACACATTTCGCGGAGGGGAAGGTAACGACAAACACGGAGGCGGGGGGAGGTGTTGGGGGGGACTTTATCCACAGCAACGACGCACTCGTGTAAAACATGTTTTATTTCTTCTAATTCGCCATATATTGACAAAGTAATAAATAACGAGTGGTTTAATAGTAATAAAATGTGTTTAATATAAGTAAAATTAGACGCATTTCGCCGGGGATATCGACAGCGACATACACACGGAGGCGGGGCGAGGTGTTCGGGGGGGACTTTATCCACGGCACTCGTAAACGAACAAACAAATTTAAATTAACTTGGATTAATATATACAGACACTCAACGTTTAATGTAACTTCACACAAAACTGAATTCTAATTTTGTTTTAATATTTTTTACCTTTGTAACGGGTTGACCCCACCTCGACGTTCCGCCGGAGCCTTCAAAACGAATGCATCAAGAGTTGTTTGGAACTTGCCGCTTCCCCGTGTCTGATTACCGAGTGTATATTCCAGATCTTTTCTTTGCAAAACTCTGCCGATCCATTGTTGTTTACCTGGTATGTAAATGTAGACCAAGTGGGGGGAAAAACGGGTGTGGAAAATGCAAAGTCCACCCAGTGCTCGTAGACATATTTTATACACGAAAGACATGCAAAAAAAGACAGTGCCATGGCCACCTGGCTTGGTCGCATCTCGGGCGAATTATCCGATCGAAATTTCCGTCGTAAAACGAGAATATTGTATGACGAGCGGTCGTATGACGAGGTACCACTGTAGTATGGTGGTAATAATAGGGGTGATACAACTTTTTAGATTATCGCGGCTGTCATGTAAGTGCGGCGTCGTGCGTGGAATGTAGTTGGACCCAAACGCGGGGACACAAACTAGGACGGAGTGCAGTGCTCTAACAAAACTTTAATAACTAAGGCAGGATATTCAGAAAATAACAAGGACTTCGAATCAAATAACAAAACCAAACCTGACGGGATGACATGGGGAAACGAGGAACATGGAACACGGGTACCAACGCAGTGTAAAGCAGACAATCCGACAAGGACTGACATACACAGGGTTTAAATCAGGTGTCTCAAACCGATTCCGCCGAGGGCCGCAGTGGGTCCTGTTTTTTGTTCCAACCGATCCAGTGCCGACATTTTAACCAATCAGGTGTCTTCTAAAATAAGTAGCACCTGGCTGCGATCAACTGATTAACTGATTACACTTGCAAAAGGTATCCTCTTGTTGAGTTGGAATGAAAACCTGCACCCACTGCGGCCCTTTGAGGACCGGTTTGAGACCACTGGTTTGAATAGACAGACATGGGTTGACGAGACAATTAGGAACACCAGGAGATACAACATGGGCGGAGAAATGACAGGTGAACACAAGGAGCAACATACCGGTCAACCTCGGCCAATTGCTCCCCTTATTAATGATTGCAATTCCCCTTTTTAAGCGATAAAAAAATGTACAAATGCAATGCAGCACATATTTACTCACATAGGGCACACTTAAAAGTCTAAAATGTTCTACAAAGTGGACGAGGTGCCCAATCATTATGCACTAAATTCAAGATTCTGTGGATGTCGCTGTATGACTGACAGCTTGACTGTCTGGGTACATTGCTTCCTGGTGTGCTATATTTATATAGTAAAAAGGCGGACGAGTAAAACGGGAATGCGCGTGTGCCTATCATTCTTTAAGGATAACAATATTAGCAGTCGACAATGTTTTCGTCTGCTAGCAGTGACCGAGACAATCCAGGTTAGACCCGAAATGGGTAAAACAAGATCGGTTTTACAAAAAAAAACTTTAAAAAAAAATCCCGTACAAAAGTTGTTATACGGCGTACACAATTTCAAATGATCAAAAAATGTATAAAATACAAGAAAAACGTACAAGTTGACAGGTATGGGGCAATCACATGGACAGGTCACACAGGGGAAAGAACGCATAACAAAACCAGATCCTAACAGGGAAATTTGAGAGATTACTGGAGAGGATATTTTAGATTTCCCTTGTCATTAAAAGGCTGCCACTGATGGCGCTATAAATGCTCAATACATGTGAAGCTTGAAGCTTGCAGCCTCCTAGTTAAAATGGATTGGATGTCTACCAGTGATAATGCATTTAAATTTAGCAGAAAGATGATTTAATACAACATGATTAGACCTCTATCATCATCAATGGCACTCAAAGAGTTCAAGCGAATTGTCTTATAGATTTGTAGTTTGTTTTTTAATTAAAAAAGAAAACAGTAAATATCTTGATTTTTGCACCTTTATTTTGAATTTGGATAAATTGAATTATTCACACAAAAGGTTTTAAAAAAGGAGTTATCTTTTATAATATTATTTTTTTATATATTACAATATTTTAGTTAGTTTTAGTTCTTTTTAAGGAAAAATGATCACTAATAGAAAAACTGAAAGACTTAATATTTAATGTAGTTTTTTTTCTATTTATTTTATCAAAAGCCAAATATAGTGTTGTTTTGAGGATAGATATTGAGTTGAAAATGTTTGCATCATGCCAACAGAAGTACAGGCCGAAGACAACAATTCCTTCTTTATTTGCAGTTTGAGATATGTCAGTGTGCTAAAAGTGTTGAAACTAATAAATCAAGGGGCAACTGAATTTGCTTTTAAATAGACTAACATACTTTGACAAATACCCTAAGTCAAAATCTCTGCTTCAAAGTGGCATTACTGCTGTCCAATCAAAGTAGGCCAAAACTAATTAGGCGATTGCATAAGCACACAGAATAGAAAAAGGGACCATGGCCTGCAGGGGAAGACTAATGACCACCCAGTCTTTATCTATGCAATGTACTCCTGCCAGTCAGAAAAGAAATTGCAGCCATCATGTAAAGTACTGTCGTCTTAACTCTTTTAACGCAATTGCCGATGATAGATGTCCAATCATATTGCTCTGATCATCTTTCTACTGTGAATTTCAATGAGTTTCGAATTAGTCAATGTCCAATCAATTGAAATGGGGAGGATGGCAGCGAATGAGCCTGTTTATTCCCCGTTTTAAAAGTCAATACTCAGCCCCTATCAGATGTTATTGTCTTTATTCTGTTTACAATGAATAACCCGCCGTCCATTATTCAGCCCAGTTAAGTTTGTCTTTGTCGAGGTTGCCAGAACTCTTTAGACTACATGAACTAACTTTCACAAGCAGAATTAATGATGTCATTTGCACTACAGCAAAAATAACAAAAACTAAAGAAAACATTACGGATCTCAAATGAGTCATGGCAAAATCAGAAATAAAACAAAGATATTGGACACTGGAGATGCCTTCAAGAATAGAGACAACTGATAACGAAGAAAATATTAATACCTCACAATTTCTCCTCGACAGGTGATGTACCAAACTTTTTAGTTTACCGATACAGTGATACCTCTACTTACGAACGCTTCTACACGCGAAATTTTCAGGTTACCAAACCATTTGATATTAAAGAAATTACCGTATTTTCACGACTATAAGGTGCACTTTAAAGTCTTAAATTTTCTCCAAAATAGACAGGGCGCCTTATAATCCAGTGCGCTTTATATATGGACCAATACTAAAATTGTTATTGCGATAAAATAAAATAAATCAGTCGATAGGGTACGCCATCCTCTACAGGTCTTGCAACTACGGTAAGCAGCCAGCGACTTCATTTTCCCCCGTGCGCGATTCATGCTGGGATATGTAGTTCTTTTGTCAATACACCCAGTATGACGGCGAGCACACTAATTTGGTGCTCGCCGTCATTCCGGCTGGATTGACAAAAGAACTCCAGCCGCTAGATTGGCGTAAACAGCATTCAAAGGTAGACTGCGAACTATATATACATATATATAAATTATATATGGATCAATATTGAGCCGTAACAGCTCTCACAACTACGGCAAGCAGCCCCCAACTCTACTTTTTTCCCCGTAGAAAAAGTAGTGCGCAGTGACTGCTGGGATATATGGTTCTTTTGTCAACCAATTGACAGCGGCCGGGTACTCGGATGATTCGCCTAAAGACGTTTCGCCGACGGACGTTTGACAGATGGACAGGTCGCCGAATGGACGTTCCACCAAACGGTCATTCGGGCGAACGGAGGTTTCGCAGAAATGGGATTCGCGCGCTCGCCCCGCCCCCGGATCGTGTGTGTACAAGTTTTTCAACCTCGGCCCGTGGGCCATATACGGCCCGTTAGGATTTTTAATCCGGCCCGCCGCCGGCGTTGTCCAAATTATAGTAAAAATCAATGATTCATTTCCCTTTGACGCTCATCACTCTCAATTTATTAGTCTACCGTCAATGGCAGCCCGGGAATAAGCACTCTTGGGCGGGCATGTCAGCCCGGGAATAAGCACTCTTGGGCGGGCAGATGTAGCAGAACCGAGCCGTGAAATGACAGCAATCAGGTTAAATCCATCCTAAAACAGCATTTATTGATCAAATACAAATACTGGAGCTCTTTGGACATTAGAATCGAGCCCAGGGAAGTGAATTCCTTGGTAAAATGTCGCGATAAGGCAAAAAAACGTCTATATACGACCATTCGCCAAACGAATAGGGTGGATTTACAAAAGAACTCCTGCCGCTAGATGTTGGCGTCAACAGAGCATTCAAAGCTAGACTGCGAAATATAAATATTGAGCCGCAAAAGCTTTGGCAACTACGGCAAGCAGCAAAGACTATTTCCGGTGCGCGGTGAATGCCGAGATATATAAAACAGCGTTGCATTTGGGTTGAGCTTGATCTAGCACATTTATTCTATGTTCGTCATCATTCCCAGTGGAAGTTTCAACTGTGGTCCGAGCTTTCAGGAAGGCATAAATTACTGACTCGATTAATAACGACTTCGGTTGTTCAACATGAGTTATTATGCTATTGCTGTGTCACGAAAATACTAATACTTTAACCTCGGCGAAAATGAAAAAAAACTGTTGTTTATTCATGTTGGGAGTGAATGGAGTTGTCAGAAAGCTGATTTGTAATCTATTAAGTTTGGCTGACCTATCTGACTGTTTTGTTGACAGTCTGACATGTATACTGTAGACCCGTATAATGCGATGCGGTAGACCAGTGTAATGCGGAGTGGTGCGCCTTTAAATGTGATGCGCCTTGTGTGTGTCAAATACAGAAATAGCACTCGTTACTGACACTGCGCCTTTAAATGCGGTGCGCCATATAGTCGTGAAAATATTGTACTGTTACAACATTAAATGTGACGACTCCTTGGCATGGCCTCTCTGTGATTTAAAAAAACAGGTCATCAATGAACGACTCCTTTGGATATAAGAGGAAGAAATTGCAGGAGATAGTAATGTAAGTCAATAATTTCTGAAAAAGCACCACAAAAGGGGAACGTAAACCCAAACCGGCAAGAGGCCAGTGTCCGCCATCGGTTTCTGGGATTGCTGCCACAAAAGCCACTTTGCATTTTTTCAGTTCTGTTTTTCCTTCCTTAGCCTGTTAGCTCCCGCAATCTACTACTTCTCGTTGGCAAGTGGCCGTGCGTTATCTTATTGTGAGGACATTTGTGTGCATCATTTTCGGAATATTTTGAAGGGAATACAACAGCAAACAGTCCATCGATAGCGAACGTGAGGGTGGAGGCATGGCAAACAGCTAACCCGGTCAGGAGAAGGTAAAAATAAAAATTAAAAAAAATTAGAATTCAGTTTTGTGTAAAGTTACATTAAACGTATATTTGAGTGTGTCTGTATATATTTATCCAAGTTAATTTAAATGTGTCTGTTTGTTTTGATGGTTACGAGTGCATTGCCGTGGATTTTTTAATAGATTGCGAATTGGAAGAAATAAAACATTTTTTCCAATCCAATATCCTGTTTTTGGTGTTTTTTCAGAGGTTTGGAACGAATTAATTTTTTTTAGTTCATTTCAATGGGAAACGTTCGCTTGAGTTACGAGAAGATCGACATACGAGCTCAGTCCCGGAACGAATTAAGCTCGGAGGCAGAGTTACCACTGTACACGAAAGAGATGCGGCAAAAAAGACGTCTCATGTCTTGGCCACCTGGCTTTCTCGTATCTCGAAATCTTTATCGTATCTAGAGATAATTATTTGCTCGAAATTTTACTCGTATCTCGAAATGCTCGTATGTCGGGGTGCTCGTATGTCGAGGTACCACTCTAATGGGTAAGGAAATGCATTTACTTTTTGGGGGATTTCATAACTTGGATCTTTTTTGTATCTCGAGTCACTCATTTGCATAAAAAAATTCAGAACTTGAAACTTTCGTACCTAGAGGCATTATTAAGTAGAGGTATGACTGTATTTGTCTTCTGTTTCTTAAAGGCGCCGCCATTTTGCGACAAATATCAATCATGTTCCCTTTAGGATTTTGTCTGCTCATCATCTTTGTACCGGTACTCGTAAAATATTTCACCTTGAGCTGGGCGATATGACAAAAATTGTTATCACAAAAAAAATATCAGTCGATATTGATAATTATCACGATAACTATCACATCTTTTTTGTTTCAAATTTGAAACTTTAAACTTCTGTGAATAAGCAAATAAATAACTTTCCTCCTTATTCAAATATGAATAACTATTACCTTGCTTTATAAGAAAACAATATGAAATATTTTTTAAACTATTTTTGTTGTGCTGCTGTGCAAAAATAACACCTCTCCTTCCTTACACTATAAAAAGTACAGAATAAAACCTGCAAAAATTTTGACAGGCGTCTATTTTCATAAATTTGCATTCAAACCAAAAGTTGATGTGCAATATGAAATAAAATAATCAAATGAAGACATCATCATTGCCAAGCAGACTATTTTCAGCCTCACAACAACAAACAGTGTAAATTTACCTCACATATGGCAATTTACAAAAAAAATACAATAAAATAAAAAGTTGGATGAACTTAACCCATTTTTACCCAAGATAAGTTTTAGTTTTAGAACGATTTTAGAACATTTACATAGTGGGGAAACAACGTGAAAAATATTACAGGCTGTCCTCAAATGAGGACAGTGGGTTAAGGACCAAAAAAGGACCCTAAAATTGTCAAGTATAAATAGAATAATTTCCTGCAATAGACAGTGATACACAACCTTCTCATTTTCTGAACCGCTTTTCCTCATTAGGGTCACGGGGTGCTGGAGCCAATCCCAGCTGTCTCGGGACCAGAGGCGGGGGATACCCTGAATCGCTAATTTAGAGTGTCCAATCAGCCTACCATGTATGTTTTTGGAATGTGGGAGGAAACCGGAGTACTTGGAGGAAACCCATGCAGGCCCAGGAAGTACATGCAAACTCCGGCACTCGGACGTTTCGTCGAAAGACGTTTGGTCCCCGGACGTTTGGTCGACCGGACGTTTGGTAGAACGGACGGGGCGTCAACCGGACGTTTGGTAGAACGGACGGGGCGTCAACCGGACGTTTGGTAGAACGGACGGGGCGTCGACCGGACGTTTGGTCCCCGGACGTTTGGTCGACCGGACGTTTGGTAGAACGGACGGGGCGTCAACCGGACGTTTGGTAGAACGGACGGGGCGTCGACCGGACGTTTGGTCCCCGGACGTTTGGTAGAACGGACGGGGTGTCGACCGGACGTTTGGTCCCCGGACACTTGGTCGACCGGACGTTTGGTAGAACGGACGGGGCGTCGACCGGACGTTTGGTAGAACGGACTGGGCGTCGACCGGACGTTTCGTAGAACGGACTCTCCTTCTCTCTCTCTCTCTTGATTATAATTTTGAGAGCAAGAGATTATCTGGTTGCTCGCTTTCAACAGTAAACTCTGTCTCTCTCTCTCTCTCTCTCATAATTTGACAGCGAGCGAACCTGGCGACCAAACGTCCGTTCTCGACCAAACGTCCGTTCTCGACCAAACGTCCGTTCTCGACCAAACGTCCGTTCTCGACCAAACGTCCGTTCTCGACCAAACGTCCGTTCTCGACCAAACGTCCGTTCTCGACCAAACGTCCGTTCTCGACCAAACGTCCGTTCTCGACCAAACGTCCGTTCTCGACCAAACGTCCGTTCTCGACCAAACGTCCGTTCTCGACCAAACGTCCGTTCTCGACCAAACGTCCGTTCTCGACCAAACGTCCGTTCTCGACCAAACGTCCGTTCTCGACCAAACGTCCGTTCTCGACCAAACGTCCGTTCTCGACCAAACGTCCGTTCTCGACCAAACGTCCGTTCTCGACCAAACGTCCGTTCTCGACCAAACGTCCGTTCTCGACCAAACGTCCGTTCTCGACCAAACGTCCGTTCTCGACCAAACGTCCGTTCTCGACCAAACGTCCGTTCTCGACCAAACGTCCGTTCTCGACCAAACGTCCGTTCTCGACCAAACGTCCGTTCTCGACCAAACGTCCGTTCTCGACCAAACGTCCTTTCTCGACCAAACGTCCGTTCTCGACCAAACGTCCGTTCTCGACCAAACGTCCGTTCTCGACCAAACGTCCGTTCTCGACCAAACGTCCGTTCTCGACCAAACGTCCGTTCTCGACCAAACGTCCGTTCTCGACCAAACGTCCGTTCTCGACCAAACGTCCGTTCTCGACCAAACGTCCGTTCTCGACCAAACGTCCGTTCTCGACCAAACGTCCGTTCTCGACCAAACGTCCGTTCTCGACCAAACGTCCGTTCTCGACCAAACGTCCGTTCTCGACCAAACGTCCGGTCACGGCAAACTCCACACAGGTGGACCGACTTGACCTTGAACCCAGGACCCCAGAGGTGTGAGGCCGACATGCTAACCACTTGTGCGACCAGTGACACAGAACCTATTTATTTAAATTAGATTTGTGAATGCTCATCTTTCAGTCATTGACTTCTTTACACATCCACTTAATTTTGACTAGGATGGATGAATGAACAATGTTCCTTTGTCCCTCCCAGATAAAATTAATTGGACTCCAGCACCGTCAATGGCACCTAATGAGTTTACAAGAAAATATCTTCTGTTGGCACTAATATCTAAAGTAGACCAAAAACTAATAAACCCTAAGCAAACAAATTTCGATTCGTGAGGCACCCAGAGCTTTCCACCCCTAATGTGTGGTGTCATCTCTATGGTAGCAAAGCGTCAACAAGTACTAAATGCAAAGTATTCTCAACCAGCCATCTATGAGGCGTAGGTTTGGGAAATCATTTTAGTGCAAGAACATAATGGATGACGTTACAACTTTGATGCTCTTGGTAACACTGGATGTGACGTTCAAACATTGTCATGTCCAACCTGCGACAAGCTCTTCACAAAATGGACACGAATTCTTTTGCATCACGCGTACCTAATGAAGTGACCGGCGAGTGAGCGAACGTGTGTGTGGACGATCTATCCAAAATTCGTAGTGACCATGAACGCAGCATGCCGAGTAATTACAACACATTTAGCAGCTATAGTGACAAACAAATGCAAAAACCTAACACGAGTCCTCCGAAACCCGTTACTTATTCGGCAGTAACTCACCCAAAGCTCCGTGCCCCAGTCCATGTTCAGCCCGCTGGCCAAACCCTCTCCACCGGCCCGAAAACAAAGAACTTCTCCAAAGTTATCCGAGTATAATCCCTGAAAGGCGGGCGATGGAACACTTTCTACCCGTCGTAGCACAATGCAGCGTCGCTCCCGTCCTTCAACAAGTCGAGTGAACCGGTGACATAATTGTATAATTAAAGCCGTCAGACAGCTGTTAATCTAGTTTGACTAAATATTTTTCATAGCGAAGGAAAGGATAAAATAACTGGGTTTCATATCCGCGTCACTCCCAAATCCTTAAAACCTTAAAGGGCCAGCACACTGAAGTTTGACTGCAAGGCCACGTCCCGCCTGTAACGGGGTGCGCGTCCTCGTACGTACTCTGCGTTGACGCGCACGTCGATGGTCACGTGATAGCTGCCACGCACCGATCACTTCATTGGGACTTTAGGTGGTTTACGTCGGTTATGTCAAACAGTGCATTAAGTGTATGGTAATTATTCGCAGCTATAGGTAGCTATAAAATCATCTGAACTAGTATTGATGGCGTTGAGTGATCATGTTTAAGTTCGGCGGTAGACGTCTCGTCCATTTGGACTGGAGCGATCCGCGAATCCTCTCTCTAATTTTCTCATCACATTTCACCTCATTTTCTGAACCGCTTTATCCTCACTAAGGTCGCGGGGGGTGCTGGAGCCTATCTCAGCTGACTTCAGGACAGAGGCGGGTGACAGCCTGAATTGGTTGCCAGCCAATCGCAAGACACAAGGAAACAAACAACCATTCACGCTCACTCAAACCCAGGGGCAATTTAGAGTGTCCAACCAGCCTACCATGCATGTCTTTTGGGATGTGGGACGAAACCGGAGTACCCAGAGAAAACCCACGCACATGCAAACTCCACAAAGGTGGATAGACTTGGATTTGAACCGTGGTCCCACACTGTGAGGCTGAAGCGCTAACCACTCAGATGCCGGGCCGCCCTCCGTGAACCCTGAATGCTAAAATGACTACGTGCTGAATGTAAAAGCTGCTGATTTTCAGAGCAACTCTGGTTTGTCTATTACCGCCAATGGCAAAAAAACGAAGGGTTCTAAAATGTTTTTTCTAATATTACTATTATTCAGGGCGGCCCGGCATCTGAGTGGTTAGCGTTCAAATCCAGGTCGGTCCACATGTGTGGAGTTTGCATGTTCTCCCTGGGCCTGTGTGGATTTTCTCCGGGTACTCTGGTTTCCTCCCACATTCCAAAGACATGCATGGCTGATTGGACACTCTAAATTGCCCCTAGGTTGAGTGTGAGTGGTTGTCTCCTTGTGCCCTGCGATTGGCTGGCCACCAATTCAGGGTGCCCCCCGCCTCTGCCCCGAAGTCAGCTAGGATAGGCTCCACCACCCCTCGCGACCCTAGTGAGGATAAAGCGGTTTAGAAAATGAGATGACTATTGTTCAATATTTTGTTTGTTGCAATGGAACATTGTCTTTAACAATCGAGTTTCCTAAATGTGTCATGTCACCGCATGTTAGCCCAGGGGTCGGGAACCTTTTTGACAGAGAGAGCCATAAACAATTCCTATTTTCTAATGTTATTTTTTGAGAGCCATTCTCAGAATTCAAAAGTAAAAATACATGAAAATGTGTGATTTATTTTTTGGTCATTTCACCACTTTTGAAGTACAAAAAGTCTCCAAATTCTCTTGACAACATTGTTATGCTGCTAATAAATCAGTATCAATGATATCATGCATGCAGAAGAGTAATAAAAAACAAAATTATGATTAAAGTGGTGGTAGAGGTAGTGTCAACGCCACAGTGACGCTCTATTAGTGCGTTCGGGACTCCGCTTTCTCACCAGTGATTTACCTATTTACCTCACAGGTTAGTGGAGAGCCATATGCACCCATGGAAAGAGCCACATATGGCTCCCGAGCCATAGGTTCCCTACCCCTGTGTTAGCCCCTATTTTGCTTAACTCTTTATCGGGCACAAGACTATATTTGACAATAATATAACAAAATGCATTCTTTTTATGTACCGCTTATCCTCATAAGGGCTGCGGGGGGTGCTGGAGTCTATGCATATAGGTAGCAGACAAACACGCACGCACTCCTACCTAAGGACAATTTTGGCTGTTCAATCAGAATACCATGCCTGCTTTTGGGATGCTGAAGGAAATCCACACAGGCCCGGGGAGAACATGCAAACTCAAAATGCATTCTTTTTATGTACCAAAGCGTGAAAGCTCTGTAGATATTCTTCCATTCCACGATCTGTACAAATCAGAAGTGTAATTCATTCATTCCTTTTCAACACTGTTTACCAATGGGACTTTTATTAATGATTTTAGTTATTTATGTTTTATCTCTTACGACCTCACCTAGCTAAACTTTTTGGCTGCTGTTAACAGCAATAGACATCCAATCAATTTTAACTGTGAGGGACTAGAATCGATTGAGTGCAGATCCTTCTGGTTGAAATGCACTGCCATCAATAGATGCTTTCTAATATCAATTTCCCTCTTTACCATCTCGCACAACATATATAGTGGGGTACATAGTCAAAGTATTTAGTCAACCACCAAATGTGAAAGTTCTCCTACTTGAAAAGATTAGAGAGGCCTGTAATTGTCAACATGGATAAACCTCAACCATGAGAGCAAAGGATCTTTATGCACTTTTTCCAGAAATTGCCTTTTTTCAAATTTAGTTTTAGCAACATTTTATTAACCCTTTTTTTCAGAGACAGTGGATGTCTGTTCAGAAGTTGTCATTAGTTTAACTTATTCACTGTGAAAATAAGTATTTAGTCAACCACCAATTGTGCAAGTTATCCTACTTGAAAAGATTACAGAGGCCTGTTTTTGTCAACATGGGTAAACCTCAACCACGAGAAACAGAATGTGGGAAAAAAACAGAAAATCATATTTAATTTTAATTTATTAATTCTTAATCCTTAATTCTGGGTATGATGACAATTAGGCTTTTTTGTCGAGTCAATGATGATGACAAAGCCTATGTCCAATTATTATTATGTATCGTCGGTTGCTCTCTGCCCTCACTGGAAGATATTGCCAGCCCTCGTTACCTCAGCAGAGCCAGGAACATCATCGGGGACCTATACCACGCTGGTCACAATCTGTTCCAGCTGCTGCCCTCTGGCAGACGCTATAGGTCTCACAAAGTACGGACAAATAGGCTTAAGGACAGTTTTTTCCCACATCCATCAGGACTCTAAACTTGCGGTAACACGACACACAATCCCTTCTGTGTAATAACTTCGGGGTGAGGTAACATGAAAAGACGTTGGGCGGTGATCTGCCTCCTACTGGCTGACTGAAGGTAAGTGAAAGACAGTGAGAGGTAAGTGATCCGCTCGGGGGGTGATGCGATGTGTCCATCACGGCAGAATGCCAAATTATGAGTCTGAAATTATGTTCACTTATTTGGGTCTTTTGCCGGGAAAACGCACCTTATGGAGAAGCACTACCAATTTCGTCATACGCAGTTTCTGGGTATTATGACAATTAGGCTTTTGTCGAGTCAATGATGATGACAAAGCCTATCTCCGATTATTATTATTATTATCATAATAATATGTACTAGGTTTGTCAAAGTAGTATCAACTAAATCGTTTTATCCTGGGACTGGGTATGATATTTGATTGCTAATGTGTGGATACACATTTAATAGTCTCATCTCATTTTCTGAACCGCTTGTATCCTCATTAGAGTCGCGGGGGGTGCTGGAGCCAATTCCAGCTGTCTCCGGGTCAAAGGGCAGAGGACACCCTGAATCAGTTGCCAGCCGATTGCAGGCCACAAGGAGATGGACAACCATACACACACACACACTCATAGCTAGGGGCAATTTAGAGTGTCCAATCAGCCTACCATGCATGTGTTTGGAATGTGGGAGGAAACCTGAGTACCCGGAGGAAACCCGCACAGGCCCGGGGAGAACATGCAAACTCCACACAGATGGACATGACCTGGATTTGAACCCAGGACCCCAGAGCTGTGAGGCCAACGCGCTAACATTTAATAGTAACCAATATATTTTTTACATTTTCCTTGTTAACTCATTGGCTGCGGGTGGCCCGGGTGATGAGTGGTGAGCTCGTCGGCCTCACCGTGGAGGACCTGGGTTCAAATCCAGGTCAGTCCACCTGTGTAGAGTTTGCATGTTCTCTCCGGGCCTGCGTGGGTTTTCTCTGGCTACTCTGGTTTCCTCCCACATTCCAAAGACATGCATAGTAGGCTGATTAGACACTATAAATTGCCCCAAGGTATGAGTGTGAGCGTGAATGGTTGTTTGTCTCCTTCTGCCCTGCGATTGGCTGACCACTTTTATGAATTATTTGCCATAAAAATTAACTTAAAGGTTTGTGTACCAAAGTGATAGCCACTAATTTGATCATTGTGTCTGGGCAGAGGTTTCACAACAATGTGTGAAAAACAGCAGGTAACTCTGGGTGTTTGCTGTATAAACAATTTAGCTGTGTTCTGGCAGTTGTGAAGCTTTTACTAATTTGATCATTCCTGGCCTGTCTAGGCATTCTGTTCCTTTAGTTGAAAGAAAGGTGTTATAGTTTGAGAATCTTTCACCTCAACAAATGTTTAGGTTAGCGCCCACTTTGGACCGAGGGAATGAAGGCTTTAAGAAATGGAGTCAGAACGGGAATCTCGCCCTTTCTCGAGCCAATAAACAGAACTGGTCATGGAAGCTTCAATAATGTCTTGCCTATATTTTTGTTAACAGTTGTTTCACCAGATCTTTCAGAACAAAGAAAAAAACATCTCACACCCCCAATTCAGGGTGTCCCCCGCCTCTGGGCCGAAGCCAGCTGGGGTAGGCTCCTGCGCTTTCCGCGACCCTAGTGAGAATAAAGCGGCTCAGAAGATGAGATGAGAGAACTCATTTCATAGATGGTGCTAGATGTCCAATTTATTTCGACTGGGAAGGGTAAATAAATTAACTGGAACTGCTCAACATTTTGTACCATTTCCTGTTTATTTTAGGGAATTTCTGGGTTACTTTCTGTTTTTTTAGTTTCACTTTTGGGTTATTTGCTGATAATATTAGGGAAATTTAGGATACATTTTTTATATATATAAAAAAATGATGACAACTAACAAAGAAACACCAAAAGAGTTAACATGTTACAATCGCGCCGAGACGTCGTGGCGCGATCGGAGGGATTTGGACCCAGTAGCGGGGAAGCAGGAGGGGACAAGACAAACTGAGCTCATGATAATAACTTTAATGACTCAAAGTGGACGGTCTGCCGGGCGTCCGCGCCGGCCCGAGACGAGGCGTAGGAGAGGCCGATCCGGCGGGTGTCCGCACCGGCCAGTGACGAGGCGTAGGAGAGGCCGATCCGGCGGCCGTCCGCTCTGGCCGGTGACAAGGCGTAGGAGAGGTCGATCCGGCGGGCGTCCGCGCCGGCCGGTGACGAAGCGTGGGAATAGCCGGTCCGGTGGGCATCCCCGCTGGCCAAGCCAGCTGCACTTAACAGACACCAGAATCTTAGAATGGTCGTCGATCACCTTACCCGGAGGAAACCCGCGCAGGCCCAGGGAGAACATGCAAACAACACACAGGTGGACCGACCGGGACTTGAACCCAGGACCCCAGAGCTGTGAGGCCGACGCGCTAACAATGATTCTTTCTGATAGTATTACAGTTAGCGAAGAGCTGACTGGATATAAGATTGTATCTCGCTATGCACTCAGATTTCCCTCTACATTTACTCCACACAACAGTTAACCGTTACTGGGGCAAGTGAGTTTTCGTAATATTCAATATGTATTTATTTATTTTTTTATTTACTCGTCTGACCTTGGTGCGAGCAGGCATGAGATTTATTCCCGCTCGATGGCAATATGATTGTGAGATGTGCCTATACCCTTGCGAGAATGTGTGGTACGGATAAAAAGAAGGAATTACTCAAGTTATGTCATGTGTTTAAATGTTGTGTTACATTCTGTTTTGCAATGCCATTTTCTTCAGAGTCTTATCTATGTAAATTTGATTTCCTTTGTCACCTTATTGGAATAAATGGGAATCGGCAGTTTGGGAGCCCAGGGTTTCTTACCATGGGGAATGGTCTTGAGGTTTCTCCAAAAAGACCAAGCCTCTCCTGAGCGTTTCTGTATAGTTAGACCGGACAAGTTGGGCATACACAAGTCTAAGTTTTACTCTAATAGTATATTTATTCAACATTTCACTATCAGTATGTCAATACTTTTGACAAACTTACTAATGTCACACTACTCACCATGTAATACAGCCCAAAAGACGAGAAGTACAAATTTCCTAAATGCCATCATTCCAGGTTGTAATAAAAAGACGGAATTAATTAGTTCCACGGTATTTTAGAGCAGCGTTTCGCAACCTTTTTGGAGCTGCGGCACACTTTTTGCATTGAAAAACTCAAGACACACCAACATCTGAAATGTTTTTAATTTAAAACTATGTCGCCGATATTAACAATAGTCATTCTCATCAAAGTTTTATCAGTAGGAATCACATAAACCTCCAAAATTACAGCAAAATCTATTTTTTCCGCTGACCTAATGTCACCAAAATTTGATTTCTGCAGACCCTGAACAACTTCCTGTCCGAGTGATGCAAAAATAAGTAATGTCATGTTTTTTATCGCGTAATTTTATGACTTTTCTCCAAATATTACGCAAAAAAATATGTTGTGCTCTCACAGAGTTTAGGTCGCCAAAAGTTGATGCCCCAGAAACCAAACAACTTCCAGTTCATGTTAGAGAAAAAATAAGCAACAAAATGACTTTTTCACAATTAGAATCTTGTAATAGTATAATCTATAATTTAATGTTCATCCTATTTTGATTTTAACCTTGTAATAATTCAGCACAGTGGTTGGGAAACCCTGGTTTAGAGCTTGTTCATCATCAGGAATCCAAGCATAACTTCGATATCATCCAGCCCCCTGATATCTTAGCTTTTATAAATTACTGAAGTTGCTCAATCCCACATGTAGGGAGTTGACGCCCTTTTTATCATGAAACTTAAAAGCAAATGGACATGAAGCAACCTAACATGATTCATAGTCACTTTTCAAAATGAAACAAGATTTGTAAGCATTTCAAGCAATTTTATTGAGCATTACGGAACAGGAATCATGAAAGTTCTATGTAGTATAAGGCTGGGTCATGACATTGAGTCATTGGCAAATGTCAGAGGCGACCATATTCTGCAGCAGTGATGCAACACACTAAACAGGCTTGACCATCATGAGGACACGCTTGAGTGAGTAGGCACCTCCGTGAAATTCCGCCCAGTAGACGCCGTCCTGGTAGCGGCTGCGGTAGTGACCGCCTCGATACCACACTCCGTTGAGATTGGAGTGGGCGCACATGTGGTACCACCAGCCTCCTTTCTGGTAGTGGGCACAATTACCTGAGGACGCAGCAAAAGCACAGTGAAACGAAACCCGCCAAAGGGCAGAAAATTGGAGGAACAAGAACCTGTGTAACTGTCTTTATCCTTATCCAGAGTAGTGAAGGGCTTATTATTGTGCCACGACAGTGAATCCCCAGCGTTGCCGCGGTATTGGCCTAAGCGCAGTCGATACCAGTCGCTCTCGGGTTCCAGGCGAAAGCTGTCGTACTCGGCAAACACCTGCCGGCCCTGCCAGTCGTCCAGAACCACACGCAGCTTGTATTTGGCCTGTTTGGTCAGCCAGTACAGGTGCTCCAGGCCCAGCCAGTACTCCCCATCCAGGTTTCCAAAACCTTGCTGGAATATATTGAGAATCATGTTGTCACCATAGTGTGTGATTACTGGGGGAGAAATGGTACTGTAAAAGACTAAACATTTCTGATCACACTTGATTGGAGGGGTGGGATACTGTAGGTACCTCCCGGGGCAATAAAAAATTCTCTACAAGGGTAACAATAACACAGTGGTGGGCCGTCATGGCCTTCAAGGCCTTCTCTGCTGGCCTAAGCAATATCTGAATGATATTATATTTTGTCCATCAATACTTATTATTCCAAATGGTCTGTTAGCTTCCTTTCATTGCTTTTCCCCCTAGTTGCACTGCTTCCAGATGTGTGTTTTCATATTGAAGCATTTAACCAATCACATTTCACCCATTATTTGTTGCCAGATCAGATCTGCCTCAAAGCCTTCACAATCAGTTCTTGCGGGGTCTGCTGCATTAAACAAGACTGTTGCTTTTAACCAATCAGATTTCGAGTTGGCAACCCCATAATGATTTTTCATAGGCGTCAGCATTTTGCTGGCTGGGTCATGTCATTGCTTTAACAAACTATGATTGGCTAGTAGGCGGGCCAAAGCAGCCAGAGATCGCAAACTCCACCCACATGGCCGACCGTGGCAAAAACAAATGAATTCTGTTGCAGATTTCTCTCACAAAGCTATTTTCCAGACGGACTTTTAAAAAAGAAATGGACATTATTAAGAAAGGGCGGTCAACTCCGAAGCTGGCAAGCCTGTTACAGCTAGGAATATGGTGTGTGTGGCACTTTCAGTGTGCTAACTTAGCTCCACAAGCAAATAGTATATTGTTGTTGTGATTTAAAGCCATTTTCAAAACGGACTATGCCAGAAATATGACAGGACAGGCTCGACTTTCATCATTAGCTTCAATGGCGATAGGAAAGAAGGAAGAAAGAAAGGAGGATGGATATTGTTTAAAAGGATTTTTGGTGAGTAAAATATGGCCATATTCCTAAATAATATTTCAATTGTGGGCCAAGTTCTGATATCTGAAACGCTCCAGTGTTTGTATTTAAGCTCCAGTGTTTGTATTTAATCACAAAATGCTGCTAGGAAGTGGATTTTACCCCAGTTTAATTTTTGGCGTTTCACCATTGACGTCCATCGCTGTCTTTTCCCGGTGAAAAATCACCCCCCTGGCCTGGTTGTAATGTCTCAAAAGCTCCAGTATTTGTATTCAATCAATAAATGATGCTAGGAAGTGGATTTTACCTAATTTTAGTATTTTAGTGCATTTTTTGTCATTTCACGTATGGACGTATCGACGTTCATCGCTGTCTTTTTACCAGGGAAATGATACTCCGGGCCCGGTTCTGATGTCTAAAAAGCTCCTGTATTTGTATTTAATCAATAAATGCTGTTTTCGGCTGGATTTTACCCCATTTTCGGGCAATGTTTGCCCGTACGCCATTTACTACGTTCATCGCTGTCTTTTCCCGGGAAAATCACCCCCTGGCCTGGTTTTAATGTCTGAAAAGCTCCAGTATTTGTATTTAATCATGAAATGCTGCTAGGAAGTGGATTTTACCCCATTTTTGTGCATTAATTTATTGATTATTTTTTATGTGTTGCAGCTGTAGCTGCAGTAGAGGTTTTATAGCCATAAAATAGTTTTTGAGGGTTGGATTGATACGTTGAAGGCGCTACCAGAAAATGCACCGCCCGCCACTGCAATAACAATTATCTCATAATTTAGTTGATGCAATAATTATTGATGGTGGCCCGGTGGCTGAGTGGTTAACGTGTCGGCCTCACAGTGGGGGTACCTGGGCCTGCGAGGGTTTTCTCCAGGTACTCCGGTTTCCTCCCACATTCCAAAGACTTGCATGGTAGGCTGATTGGACACTCTAAATTTCCCCTAGGTATGAGTGTGAGTGTGAATGGTTGTTTGTCTCCTTGTGCCTTGCAATTGGCTGGCCACCAATTCCGGGTGTCCCCCGTCTCTGACCCAAAGTCCACTGGGATAGGCTCCAGCACCCCCCGCGACCCTAGTGAGGATAAAGCGGTTCAGAAAATGAGATGAGATGAGATACTCAGCGTCTGAGTCCTTCCTTGACTCCAGTCATGATGTCATTTTCTATTCAGTAACCGTTTAAAGGAGTAAAAGATTTTCAATTCATTTATTTAATCCCCTTATATTACAATAGACTTCAAAGGCCCACTTTCATGGATTTTTTTTATCTTCAATACCGCCCATCCTCGAAAGGGTTGCAGGGTTGATGGAGCCTAACCCAGCTGTCTTCGGGCGAAAGGCAGACTACACCCTAGACTAGCCGCCAGTCAGTCGTAGGGTACACAGACATACAAACGACCATCCGCACCCTCAATCATACCGCCACCAGCGGGAATCGAGTCTGTACCTGCCCATACCAAAGTCAGGCAAGTAAACCCCTACACCACAAGGCGGCTTATAGATATTTTACACATGAATTAAATGATAGAATACTATCAAAGAGTATTCAAAAATAAACACAACTCGCCCCCCCCCCCAAAAAAAATCTTAATATTATGAGAATAAAGATTAAAGACATTTTGTTGCTTATGTTATGTAACGTGAACCGGAAGTTGTTTGGCTTCATGGGCTTCAACTTCTGTCTATGTGAAGTCTGTGTGAGCACAAAACTGCTCTTTGTGTAATGTTAGGAGATTTAAGTAATATTGAGAGTAAAAAAAGTTGTAATTTAAGTCATTTTCTTGTTTTTACGTTACGTGAACCAGAGGTTTTTTGGTTTCAGGGGCATCAACTTTTGGCGACATGTGCACGTGTGTGTGAGCACAACATTATTTTTCACGTAATATAAATGAGATTTCAGTAAGATTGGGAGTAAAAGTCATACAATTATGAGATTTAAAACGTTACATTATTTACTTTTACGTCACTTGAACAGGAAGTTGTGCAAGGTCCGCAGACATCAACTTTAGTGACATTATATTTTTGTGAAAAATTACTGGATTTTGGAATAATTTTGTGGATTTATTTGATTCCTGTTGATAAAACTTTGATGAGAACGACTTTATATTGTTAATTTAGGGGAGATAGATTTAAATTAGAAGAGTTTTAGCTCGTGCTGTGGCTTGAGATTTTTTCAATGCAAAAAGTGTGCCGCAGCTCAAAAAAGGTTGGGAAACACTGTATACCACGTGTCAAACCAATTCCGCCGAGGGCCGCAGTGGGTTCTGGTCTTTGTTCCAACCAATCCAGTGCCGACATTTTAACCAATCAGATGTCTTCTAAAATAAGTAGAACCTGACTTTAATTAACTGATTACACTTGCAAAAGGTATCCTCTTGTTGAGTTGGAATGAAAACCTGCACCCACTGCGGCCCTTTGAGGACCGGTTTGACACCACTGCTGTATACTATAGAATATGTACTAGTATTACAGGTACATTTGTACTTCTGCGACAAGTATGTGTTCTTGTAATACAAGAACATATAGCGACTAACAAATCTACCCATGCAATTAGTAATCGTTTCTGATTGAAATACAACATTTGATGGATAATGCAGCTTGATTCACCATTGTGAAACACGTGCCTGGCAGCCCAAGGAGGAAGGACATTTTGAGGGCTTCAATACATTTGTACCTCTACTTACGAAATTAATTGGTTCCAAGACTTTTTCGCAACCTGAACATTTCATAAGTAGAGGTGTACTTTATATGTAAATTCTCCAATTCGTTCCACGGTCCTCACACAACTACCAACTAAACCCTTTAAAATTGGTCAAGGTGTCCCAATTTTGCATGAAAGATGTGAGGAAACACACAAAAATGAGAGAAAATTATAAGGAAATTATTTATTAATGTCTTAAAATAAATGAAGCATATGAAAATGTGCACTGCGCCACTGAAATATCTCCCTCCGCAGCCATTATAGATGTAATACCCGTGTTTGTCCGCGATGGCGGTAACAGCCCGTTCTACCTGGGGCGAAAGCCGTCCACTTTGTAGTAAATTTTAGACTTTTACGTGTGCCCTGTGTGTGCGTGTGTGTGCGCGTGTGTGTGCGTGTGTGTGCGTGTGTGTGCGTGCGTGTGCGTGTGCGTGCGTGTGCGTGCGTGCGTGCGTGCGTGCGTGCGTGTGTGTGCGTGTGTGTGTGTGTGTGTGTGTGTGTGTGTGTGTGAAAATATGTGTCACGTTGCATTTGTAGTTTTTAATGGCTGAACAAGGGGAATTCAAAATAAAATAACAGATAAGGAAATCCATTTACTTTTTGGGGGATTTCGTAACCTGAAACTTTCGTACCGAGAGGCATTCGTAAGTAGGGGTATGACTGTATTTTGATCCCAATCTCAGTACCATTTTTGGCCAACAGTCTACCATAATTGCTCATATGAAGCTTGTCTGTCACATCACCTTATACAGTTCCCAGGTCCTGAAGAAGTTGACTGAGCCATCCTGCCTCCTCTGGATGACCGTCCAGCCTCCTTGAGCATGATTCTGTTCACACCAGGCCTGTAGGAGTCGGTTGGCACTTTGCAAGCGCAACAGGTAGATACCGGTGGTTGTCTCGCCAGATTCCAGCACATGCTGGCAGTCCCGCCACGGCCCTGAGTTGCGAGGAAATAGTGAATCACCTCAGATTCTTGTTTTTCAATGTCAGAATTCACTTTTCCATGATAATGAGAAAAAAGGCAATCAGAGTTTGGTATGTAGGAATGCGTGTAGATGTAAAGCGACGTCCCCCCCACAAATGCCAAGGTGAATTCCAGGCTGATGTGTTACTAGGTGTGACCGCCTAAGGCTCTTTGTTTATTTAAAACATTCAGATAAGAAGTGAGCTCTGCTTTTTGACATTGTTTTGAAATTCCCAGAGAGATAAAACAGCCAAGTACAGAGGTCATTGACTCCATAGGCGTTTGCTGCTTGATGGTCTTCAGACCAAACTATTAAGAATATCAATCACAACGTTTAACTCATTAGTAGCCACTGCTAGTGCTAGACGTCCATTTTACTGGGACAGCAAGTGAACTAAGAATGATCGACGCTGAAATGTATGAATATTTATTCGATATCACAATAGTACTGAATTGTCACCATTCAGAGCCATCTTCCCAGTTTAAATTATTTGGGTGTTTATCGCCAACACTGAGGCAGTTTGTCAATAGTATTTACTTATTTATTTGTAAAATACATACATCAATAAATGACCCTTGCTCTGTTTTATATAAAATGTGTATTTCCCTGTTTCGGTGGCCAGCCGATTGCAGGGCACAAGGAGACGGACAACCATGCACACACACCCATACCTAGGGGCAATTTAGATTGTCCAATCACCCTACCATGCATGTTTTTGGAAATGTGGGAGGAAACCGGAGTACCCGGAGGAATCACACATAGGCCCGGGAAGAACATGCAAACTCCCGACAGGCGGACGTGACCTGGATTTGAACCCAGAGCTGTGAGGCCAACGCGCTAACCACTCGCGCCACCAGGCCGCAATGGCAGAAGGTGCCCAGCCCACTTCAAACTGATTGATTATCTATCAACATCCACATGGTTTATTGGCTGAACAGTATGAAAGCACATCAGAACATATATACCTGGGGTCTTGGTAGCAGGGAAGCTAATTAGAGGCTGGACCGTTGAGGGACTAGCAGTGGTGCTGAGATGCAGGAACTCCTCTGAGGATTTGTCTTGCTGCACGCCACTTTGATCCCTTTGAAGCTCGTTCCTGATTTCAGAGCTGTCATTAACCAGCGGACTGGACTGACTTTCAGGCGGATGTGTCGGCACCTGTTGTGGGGAAATATATGGACACAACTTTCACTATGAAAGAAGAACAGTGTTAAAAACTTGACATTAATTGTCTACTTGATAATAATCAATCTTCTTACCATAGTAGATTGAGGGTCCTCCTTACAGTGGCATTGATTCTCTAGACGAGCAATCAGTTGGCTTTGGGAGCTCAGCATGGAGGTGAGGGAGCCATATTTTTTCTCCAGTTCTCTGAAGTTGCTGGAAACCTGCAGTGCCTGATGAGATTCCACATAAAATGTTCATGTTTCCACGACAAAATGGAAAAACTGGACGAGGAAGTACACTGTAAAAAAAATAAGTTCCTGATAGTCTAGTTTATTTAGATTTTTAATGGCAGAACTCAAATGTTTAAATTCACTTATACTTGACTTATTTTAAGTATTACTAACTCATTTTATCAAGAGACCATTTATTTATGGGGAAAAGTATATTTATAAATTCACCAAATAGATGGTAATAAAAACAAAGGACCTACACAATGAAATTTCTGGAGAAATTACGTGGAGATACTCGGCTTTTCAGATCGGTTAACTCACTTCTTGTTGAATTTGGAGCATTCATGGGTCACTTTCTGCTAATTCTGGGGCATTTACGGGTCACTTAGAATTGATTTGGGGACATTCCTAGGGTTACATCATTTTCATTTTCCGTCATTTCCTTTGATTTTATTTCAATTCAAGGTTATGTGCCCTTGGTGTTGGGTATTTCAGTCACTTTATGTTGTTTATTGTGATCACTTCACAAGAGTTAAGAGTCTGAACCTTAGAATCTTGGAATCTGAGAGTGAACACAGACATAACAAAGAGCATCAAAATCTAGTTTTTAGCCAAAACCAGTCTCAATGATATAACATTTCCAACTTGTGATGTCCTGATACTCAGTAATGGCTCCCGTTACCGGACACTATCAGAATTTGTCAAAAGATCGGATCTAATTCATCATCCATGTGGTTTTAGCACCATCAAGAATTTCTGCTGCTGTGAACCAAACTACTATGCAAACATATCCGCTTTGTGGGACTACTTCGCTTTAGGCATTAATGATAGTAAGAGAAAATTGTGGCATTTCTTGAGGAGGTACCAGTAGGTACCACGTTAATACAAAAACATGATTTGTCATTTACAGGTTGTATTATTATCCACAATAATTTTTACTGGTCTAAATATATGGTACAGGATCTGTATCTGCAAAAAAATCCCCTGAAAAAAATCGTCTCAGATCAGAAGAAAAAAAAATCTGCATTTGGACATCCCTGCTCCCAACTTGTACTTTCCTATGAAACGATGCTGTGGTGCCACTTTAGAGAGTTTTACGGTGTTACAGATTCCAAGAGAAAGAAAGAGATTATGAACCAGGAATTACGACTATATGGGGTTCCCTGTACTCACTTGCGCTGTGGCATTAAGCAGGAGGTTCTCCACCCTACGGTGTTCCAACGTCTGGTCCTTCTTGTGGATAATCTCCTGTAGAAGTTGGCTGTAGAGCTGGGCAATCCTGGAGTTCATGCTGCTGCTTTCTTTGCGTAGAATTCTCATTTCAGTGACAAAACTGCCCTCGTGTTCCAGCAGCTTCTGTAGGCTCTGCAGCTGCCCCTGCTGGTGCTTCAGCTCTGCCCGTAGCGTGGCTACGTCCGACTGGTTGGCGGCGGCTTTTGTGTCCAAGCACAATGCTCCAGATAATTTTTGCTGGGGGACGATAAACGTGTAGGAGCAACGGCCCGGTTTGGTATCTGAGGAAGTCGGTGGATGTATTTCTGTGTTCTCCAGATTAGGTCCCAGGCCATTGACCTGCAGCAGGTCCAAACTTAATGCCAAAAAAAGAGTCAGGCCTATCGCCGCCGAGTACTCCATCTTTGGAGGAGAAAACAAAACATTATTATGACTACTTTAATTGAGTCTGCTCCACGACCATTGTGCAGATAAGTGGTTCGGAAAATGAATGCATAATTGAGTCTGTTATAATTGTTACATTTTATTCATTCATTCATTTTCCATACCGCACATTGTTGGGGGTTGCTGGAGCCTATTCCACATGACTTTGGGTGAAAGGCAGACTACACCCTAGACTGGTCGCCAGTCAGGCGTCGGGTACACAGAGAGACAGATGACCTCGTACTCACAATCATACCACCAGCGGGAATCGAGCCCACGCCTGCCCGAACTGAAGTCAGGCGAGTGAACATACACTGCACCAGTGGTGTTCAAACTTTTTTTGCTACAAGATCTACTTTTCAATGAGTTAACCTCCCATGATCTACCTTTTTTACAGGCCACCGACAAAGCTCAGCAATTATTTATGTTGATATCCCTCCCATTAGACAATGGAAGCGGCAGGGAAAGGGGGTGAAAATCCACTCTCGATTGATGCTAAAGTTAATGCGGACATGCCAAATTCATAAGAGCCTAGTTAAGGAAACTGACAGAGGGAAGTGATCAAAATGTTATTGTTGTGCATTGTACCAATAGTACCTTGACGATCTACCGATAGATCCTTGGCGATCTACCGTTAGATCGCGATCTACGTAATGGGCACTCCTGCACTACACAATCAGGTGGCTACATTTCACGCAAAAGCATTTAGTCTATAAATTTAGATCACAGTGGGAAAAAATGACTTGATTTACTTCACTCTGAGAATTGCACGGCACCTATTCTGCCCAGGTAGAATCTCCAACAGTAGATACTACAGTAATACCTTGACATATGATTGCCCCGACATTCGAACAATTTGAGATACGAGTGGAATTTCGAGCAAATATTTACCTTGCGATA
Source organism: Stigmatopora argus (assembly GCF_051989625.1). Classification (NCBI taxonomy): domain Eukaryota; kingdom Metazoa; phylum Chordata; class Actinopteri; order Syngnathiformes; family Syngnathidae; genus Stigmatopora; species Stigmatopora argus. The sequence continues at coordinate 3,927,750 of NC_135400.1, forward strand.
CGAGACAAATTTTGATATACGAGCATACAGCCAGGTGTTGCCAACGCGAGAGGCTGCTTTTGAGAACAACATGGGCACTGTCCTTCTCGTCGCAACTCCCTCATGTAAATGTCTCTACGAGCACTGGGCGAAGCGTTGCATTTTTTCAGTGTTTTTTTTCACGTTAGTCAGTGCAGAATGGTGTATGCGTGGCGGAGCTTGCTCGCCCATACGAGAGGAGTATACTACTTCTCGATGGCAAGTGGTCGTGCGTTATCCTATTGTGAGTACATTTGTGTGCATCATTTTCGGAATATTTTGAAGGGAATACAAAACCAAACAACACTGGATATGTTCCTTTTAAAAAACAGCTGAAAGTCAGGGTGGAGGCGGGGCAAATAGAGCCAACCTGGGAGAAGAATGGTATAAATATTTAAAACAAAATTAGAATTAAATTTAGTGTAGGGTTAGATTAAATTTATTTTTGAGTGTGTGTATCGTAATCCAAGTTCATTGAAATTTGTTTATGTTATGAGCGCGTTGCCGTGAAAAAAGTCTCTCTCTCTCTCTCTCTGTCCCTCTCCCTCTCCCCTCCGCGAAATCCGTCTAATTTTAGTACTATTAAAGATCATAACCACTAATTATTTGTTACTCTGTTAATAAATGGTGAATTAGAACAAATAAAAATGTTTTCCATTCCAATATCCTGTTTTTTTGTGGTTTTTTTTCAGAGTTGGAACAAATTAATTTGTTTTTTGTTCATTTCTATGGGAAATGTTGATTTGAGATACGAGTAAATCGACATAGGAGCTCAGTCCGCATTAAGCTCGTATCTCAAGGACCACTGTATGTGGATTTTACTGTTTTTTATAGTGCAATATTAACATGACACTGTGTGAGTGAATGTCTACTTTGTTGAATTCAAAGTGGTCCTGATGCTTAATTTCAGAGTAAATGATCAATTGTTAAAAATAAGTCTTTTAGTGATCAGGTGAATATGAATTTAACTGTCTTTGACTTGGAGTACTCATTTATCTCATTCGCTGCCATTGATGGCGATAGATGTCCGTCCATTTTATGTTTAAACCTCCTAGTTTAAACGACGTAGACGTCTATTATTTTCAACAGTAGGCAATGAGTTAACATTGAAAATCTAATAGGATTTAGTCATTTATAAGCAGCAGTTCTCTAACCGCATTGAAGAGGCAATCTGCATTGTACTCTATTGTAAAATAATTTTAAATTGTAATTGTGTTCATCTGAACAATGTTTTACAATAAATGTGGCTATTATTTATATTTTCTCTTTTTTAAAACCTCCACAGCTCAAATAGATTAACTCCACAAAGGATTAAAATTTACCCTCAGAAAGTGTTAAATTTAGCAATTGAAGGAGTATCTTAGTTATTTTTTAATAATGAAAAATATGCATTGGAACACCTGGTGTGGTCACATTTTAACACCAGAAAGGGGTTCAAAATTAACAAAATAATAATAATAATAATAATAATGATTATTATTATTATGGGGAGTTGTTCTACCACTGCTAATTTGCGGGGCAGCAACACTGTGACACAAGCAGAAAGAAGAAAGAATGTGACCAATTGCAGCAATTTACAGTGGCACATTTTTTTACTAGAAAGATTTGAGTACGTATTCAACACTTTCACGTCTTCTGTTGACCACATGTTTCCTTGCAAAGAAGCGTAAACAGAGTAAAAGACATATTGTTGACAGAATAAACACCTCCATGTTGTAGTCAGCTGGATATTTTTCACAACAAGCATGGTCAACGCTGTAAACCTCACACATTGTTGACACCCCCTACAGTGAAAAGTGCACTTGAGAGGGGTTCATGTGCAAATGCCGAGGGTTATTTGAACTTAGTGTTGCCATTGAAGGCACTCGACGTCCAATCCAGTTGAAATGGGAGGCCTGGCAGTGAATGAATGAACTCCTAGGCGAACGTCCACTAGTATAATTAGCTCATTTACAATAAAAAATAGTTGTGTTTGATTTTTCATGATTCCATGTATTTGACAATTACAGACAATGTTGAAATATTTGGTGAACATCTTTAAAAGCACATAAATAATATTAAAATATCTAAAGTATGGCTGGAGGAAAATACACATTTTTAGTGTGTGGAATTAATTGTGATTATATCAATGTGTATTTATTCACAATGAGTGCATGCGCAGTTAAAATAATTATAGATTTTTCATTCATATCTGAGTTAACGCTGACTTAATTCACCCTTGCCAATTATAAGTAATGAAATCTATTTAAAAATCAATACAAAATATATGAATGTATTCATATGTATTTGTGATTATTCACTGGATAAGAAAATGATGAAACTATGAACTCTCTATGAAGTCATCACATCTATTTAAAAATGAATATGGATTATAACTCCCAGTGGGAGGCACTGAGTTAAGTACTCCCATTCTGTATAGTAATAAAGTAAAAAGTAACATTTAGTACAATTGTATTTTGAGTGTACTGTTATTTTCATTAAATAGTAATCTGTATTTACTGAAAATCAGTTAATTCATTCATCTTCCGTACCGCACATCCTCGTAAGGGTTGCAGGGATTGCTGGAGGCTATCCCAGCTGACTCCCAGCTGGGAAAGGCAGACTACAACCTAGACTGGTCGTATGTCAGTCGTAGGGCACACAAAGTGACAGACAATCATTCGCACCACAATCATACCATCACGAGCGGGAATCGAGCCTGCCCGCACCAAAGTGCAGTTAAAATATTGATATTGTTAATTCCTATGTGAGTTAACGCTGACTTAACTCGCTCTGCCTTAATCATAAGTAACCGAATCTATTTAAAATTCAATGCAAAATATAAAAAAATATCCATATGCATTTGTATTTATGCAGTGTATAAAAAATTACGAGAATTTCTATAAACTCCATTGTACAAAAATATTTCAATTGTTAATATTTTCTGATTTGCATTGAACATGATTGAAATTCATGCATAATATACTATATAGACTTTTATTGAAGTTTAATACTTACATGGTGTTTGTTGTTGTTGCTTGCGTCTTCAGAATTCAAGAGAAGCCTCCTCAACACGTGAATTCGGGCAAAGGAAAAAAATGATATATAGTACTACACAAGGAGAAGAAGAATGCTCTGCAGCTCCTACTCCAGCCCCTTGTTTGCGTGGAGAGGTCACGGCTTGTGCAGGATGTTGAATGAGTGAGAAGGCTAATTACAAAGTATCTTTGTGAGCAAAATGACGCCTCCTCCCTTCTGCATGCACATTTGGGGAGTTCTGGGATGTGTCTCTTTCGTCAAGGCACGGTTCCCATGATCTGCAGTCTGATCGTATTTGATTTATAATGTATTTATCAAAAATTAACCATGCACACACAAAAGTAATAATATATTAAATTTAGAATATTTAATGGGCGGCCCAGCAGCTGAGTGGTTAGCACGTCGGTCCACAAGGGTTGCAGGGGGTGCTGGAGCCTATCCCAGCTAACTACTAATTGGTGGCCAGCCAATCGCAGGGCACAAGGAGACAGACAAACAGTCATGCACACACTCATACCTAGGGAGTTTGCATGTTCTCCCCGGGCCTGCGTGGGTTTTCTCCGGGTACTCCGGTTTCCTCCCACATCCCAAAAACATGCATGGTAGACTGATTGAACACTCTAATTTGCCCCTAGGTATGAGTGTGTGCATGGCTCTTTGTCTGTCTCCTTGTGCCCTGCGATTGGCTGGCCACCAATTAGTAGTTAGCTGGGATAGGCTCCAGCACCCGCTGCAACCCTTGTGAGGATAAGTGATACGAATAATGAATGAATGGATATATGCCCTGCGATTGACTGGCAACCAATTCAGCTTGACCCCGCCTACTGCCCATAGTTGGCTGGAAGTGGGTTTAGCACCCTTCGCGACCCTTGTGAGGAGAAGCGGTACAGAAAATGAATGAATGAAAAGAATATATTGATTCATTCAATTTCTGAACCGCTTTATCCTCACTAGGCTCGTAGTGGGTGCTGGACCCTATCCCAGCTGACTTCAGGCCAGAGGCGAGGGACACCCTGAATCGGTGGCCAGCCAATCGCAGGGCATGAGGACACGGACAACCGTTCACTCTCACACTCATACCTAGGGGCAATTTAGAGTGTCCAATCAGACTACCATGCAAGTCTTTGGAATGTGGGAGGAAACCGGAATACCTGGAGAAAACCCACATAGGCAGAACATGCAAACTCCACACAGGTGGCCCGACCTGGATTTGAACCCAGGACCCCAGAGCTGTGAGGCTGACATGCTAACCACTCAATCCGCTGGACCGCCGGAAAGAATATATCTTTATGTATTTATATATATTTACATATATTTACTCTTGACAGGGCTAGATATCCGATTCATTTAGACTGGGAGGAGAAATAAAAATTCGTTCATTCCGCCTTCACAGTCAAAATGGGGCGAGTGCCGTTAATAGCACTAATTCATGAGCATAAAAAGGCAGTCCTCCCAGTTGAAATGAATTGGACGTCTAATTGGAAGTCGTCAATGACAAGCTTTTAAATAATGCATTTAATTTTCTACACATACTATTCGTACTTTTAGTAATTTTAAAATCTTTTAATGATGTTTTTTTTTATTTAGGACTGGAGCATTTTTATTTTATTTTTATTTTTTCATTTAATTTTCTAAATTATTGTAATCAAGGTATTTTCGTGTTCGAGTGTGTTTTTTAAAATGTTTTATGTTTATACATATTTTTCCCATTTAAAATCAAGGATTAAAAGGTTAAATCATTCATGTTGAGAAAATTCGATGCCTTCAAGTAAGATTTAGCTGGGAACCTTAACTGTGTAGGCACGTTGAAACACGGACATGTTTCCGGGTGACAGTGGCACACATTGAAACCACCAGAAGAATCCATGCGGACTGAGTGGCTGTGGAAGATGAGGTCGGGTAGTTGAGCAAAAGAAACTAGTTGGCATGTTTTTTATTTTATCTATTGAGTAAATTGAAATAAGCAAAGTCAAATATTTTGACTCAATCGGTATCTTTGCATAATCATGGGGAAATCAAAGGTAAGAAGCGTGCTTACCATGTGACAACGCGTTGGCCATTTTGTAACAAATGTCGTCTGCAGACTAAGAACCAGAAAAAGTCTAGAACAGAAGCCCACCACGTGGCCGAGGAGACGTACCGAACCGTCCCACACTCGTTCGTCTTCCATCGGGGCCAAGTGGGCAAAAATGTGGCTCAGCTCATCTCGGATATCAGGAGGGTCATGGAGCCATACACGGCAGAGCGTTTAAAGGTTTGAATTATTTTCTTAATCATTGGTGATTTCATATCTGACAATTTAAAATAACACCTCCACCAGGTCAGAAAAAGGAATGTTCTCAAAGACTTTGTATCCGTTGCGGGACCTATGGGAGTGACACATTTTATGATCTTCAGCAAGACACCCAGCAGTGTAAATTTGGTGAGAGTCATTCGTTGTATTATATGTACAATATATATGTATATTTGTCTATGTATACTGTGATCCTTCTTAACATCGCATTTCTTTTATCTCTGATCTCATTTTCCGAACCGCTTTATCCTCATTAGGGTCGCGGGGGGTGCTGGACCCTATCCCAGCTGACTCCTGGTGGGACACCCGGAATATGTGGCCAGCCGATCATGAACCATGAACACTCACTCCCATACCAAGAGGCAATTTACAGTGTCCAATCAGTGGCAAATAATTCATAAAAGTGGTCAGCCAATCGCAGGGCACAAGGAGACAAACAACCATTCACGCTCACACTCATACCTAGGGGCCATTAATAGTGTCCAATCAGCCTACTATGCATGTTTTTGGAATGTGGGAGGAAACCGGAGTACCCGGATGAAACCCACGCAGGCCCGGGGAGAACATGCAAACTCCACACAGGTGGACGTGACCTGGATTTGGCCCCAGTACCCCAGAGCTGTGAGGCCGACGTGCCAACCCCTCACCCTGCGTTTTCTTTTTAATCTTGAGTATAAAAAAGTTCATAAAAACCTCAAAATCCACGCTAAAACTCGCAAGTGGGAGATAAAAAATGGTGGAGAAAAAAAGTGGAATTCAGGGACCGTTTCTTCTTTGGCATGGAATTGGGTGGCATTCAGCGCCAAAGAAGAATTTCACCGCAGAAGAATGACGCGCTGAAGAATTTTATCGCAGAAGAATGACGCTCTTAAGAATTTTGCCGCAGAAGGACGCGCAGAAGAATTTCACCACAGAAGGTTATTAAAAGCACAGCATTTTGCATTACCACTTAAAGTAAGACAACGGCAAGCCCTTTCCAGCTTTCTTTTGATTTAGAATAGTCTTTAAAAATGCTTCCTAAGCGTCCCGTGTAAGAATCATTACCGGAGCCACTTCCGCCTCCCTGTTGCTGACCGGGCCCGGACTTAGGGTGAAAAGCGAAGCCACAGCGAGCTGGGGGCGGCGCTGAGCAAGGTCTGCCTCGCGTCCTGGCCCCGGCCGGAACAGGCAGGAATTGGCATTCAGCTCTCTAAATTTAGTGAATTGGACATATATCCTTGTCAATAGCACCAAATGAGATAAGACGGGGATCCCCAACCGCCGGTACCGGTCGGTGAGCCACCTGGTTCCGGTCCGCCAGAGAAATGAATATTCATGTTATCAATCTCACCCTCCTACTTGAAATGAGAAAAGTTGTTATAATAATAAATCATTGCTATTGTGCTTTTTGTGCATGTCGTCCGTGAAACATACAGCCCCCACATCCACTCTTCTGTCTTGAGTTGTCGCTCTCCCCATACACTGGTCCGCGAGAAAATAGGAAGAGCCTTATTGGTCCTCGGTGAAAAAAGCGTTGGGGACTGCTGAGTTAAGACACTAATTAGTTTACAAGTGTGCTGTAATTTAAAATTCCTGTAATAATTGTTAGATATGTTGACACTGAAATATATTATTAGTCTATGATTGTTGGACATCACTCCACTGTGTGAAACGTCAACTAAACTCATTGGTTAACTCGGTTTTAATTCAGTCTTAAACAGCCAAATGATTAGTTTATGGGCAAAGGCATTGAAAGTTAATTAAGTTGTTGATCTGCGTCTAACTTTTTCCTTAAATCATTATTTGCAGAGGGTAGCTCGACTCCCTAAAGGACCCATGCTTTACTTCAAAGTGCTCAAGGTATGTACTCCCGAAGCATGACCGTTGCTTATGTATGGTGCAAATGATGACATGCATTTCTTACTTGATTTTAAAGTGATGTTTTTCAAAGTAAACGTACTGATGCATACGTATGTTCATTTTTGAGTTCATGTCTGATTTGAGCTGCTGTAAAGAGACACTTTTTTGTCGCAGTACACCCTGGTGAAAGACGTAGTCTCGTCTCTTAAGAAGCACCGCATGCACGGACAACAGTTTACGCACCACCCGCTGCTCATCCTCAATAACTTTGGATCTGATGGCATGCATGTTAAACTCATGGCCACCATGTTCCAGAACATGTTCCCCTCCATTAATGTACACAGGGTAAGAATGAAGGCCAACAACTTCCTTTCTTTTTTTATTGATTAGGAATTGCTGACTTGAATGATGAAAGTATTGTCTTCTGAGTCCAGCTTTGAAGATTTTCTTAAAGTAAACGCTTTCTGATCTCTCGGCTCGATGTTCATTTGGTGTGCTCGTTCAAAAAATGGCTGTTATGTGAAATAATGTGTCTTATATCCCACCAGGTGAGCCTCAACACCATCAAGAGGTGTGTGCTGCTAAACTACAACACAGAGACGCAGGAAATCGAATTCCGACACTAGTATGTTGCGCACGCTTCTCTTTTATGACCACACTTATTTCCTCACAGTTAAAATCAGGGCGGCCTTGATTCATCGACGAATTGATTAACTAATCAGTTATCAAAGGGCTCGCCCAGTATTTTTGTAGTTGAATAGTTTGAGACATTTTGGCTAGTGATCGACCGAAATGGGTTTTTCAGGACCGATACGATTATTAGTATAATATTATTTGGAATTTGGATATTTGAAGCCGATACTCATTTTCAGTAAAACTAAAAAAAAAAGGTGTAAAAAAATAATTAATTGATTTATAATTTGTAATGAAAGCCCTCTACTTCATTGAACTTCATTAAATCACACATGCTCATAC